>NC_056739.1:130374700-130539700 GCF_019279795.1 Protopterus annectens | reverse complement strand
ATACAAAAGGCTACCCACAAGGATCAAGGATACCCACACCTCCAGGTTAGTGGAACAGCACGATGCTTCAGAGATCATCCACGTGCAACTAACAATGGGCAAAACTGCAATTCAAATTGTAGCTTGCTACAGATCACCCACCATGTCCCAGGACCCCCATTCAGCATTTCTGGAAACACTGGGAAATATAAAGGTCCTACCAAACACCCTAAATTGGGTGATTTCAATTACCCAAACATTAACTGGGAGAACTACTCAAGTACTAACTCCCTTGCCCAACATTTCCTAGAATTTATAAACTCAAACGCCCTGGCTCAACTGGTCAACACTCCCACCAGAGGTGACAACATATTGGACCTGGTCATCACCAACATGGGCGACTGGTGTTCCACACCGAACGTCAACCCTCGCTGGTTAGACCTGACCCTAAACAAATCACTTTGGATATCCACATTCCGCCCCCACCCCTAGACAAGGAAACCACCATGAAAAACTTTTCAAAAGCAAACTTCACGTTACTTAAGACCAAGGTGCAAAGTTTCAAAGCCCCCATGCTAAAGGATAACGCTGTTCAAGCTGCAAAATCCTTTACTAATGCATTCTACGGGCACCTACAAGAATGCATGGATTGTGTCATCCCAAACAAAACCAAGACTCACTCCTCCAAGAAAAGGAAACCAGTCTGGTGGACTCCTGCCATAAACAAGCTATGCAACAGAAGGAGGAAACTAGTACAGAAAAGAGTAAAATCCCAAGAAGGGAAGACATCCCTGATCAGTATCAACAAGAAACTATGATCACTCATAACATCATCCAAGGCAAATTTCGAAAGAAAAATTGCCAAGGACTCCAAAGATAACCAACAAGGCATTCTTTAGCTATGTCAAGAATCTAAGTGGCAATGCTCAGATCTGCTCGGAGTTAGTGCAGAATGGCACAAAATACACTGAACTGACCGATATCGCCAACATCCTGGCAGACAGGTTCAGCGCAAACTTCACTCCCCCTCTCACCCTCAACAGGGCCCATAACCATACCAGAAGAATGTAGAGTCCCTGAAATCACAGACACTCAGGTTAAAACAGCCCTCTCCAAAGCCAAAAATACAGCATTAATGGGATCGGACGGTGTCCCAGGCTGCAACCTACACGAGTGCAAAGACGAACTAACCCCTCACCTAAACACACTGTTCAAACTCAGCCTCTCCATAGGCTACGTACCCATAGAGTGGCGCACAGCAACGGTTATTCTGCTCCACAAAGGTGGAGCCACAACAGACCCCAGGAATTATCGCCCTATAAGCCTGACTAGCTTGGTCTGCAAGGCTGTGGAGCGCATCATCAAGGAACTCATTAACAGAGACATTGGGAACCTCCAAACACTGGACCCTACCCAGTTCGGCTTGTTAAGGACAGATCATGCCTCCTAAACCTGGTGGACTTCTTTGAGACAGTTACCAAGGCTATAGATGAGGGAAAGGTGGTACACACAGCCCACCTAGACCTCGCAAGACTGCAAACTAGGGGCTATAACTGACTCTCCGGCTGACACAGTCATTCTCCAAAAGGGTCTCATTGAGACAGATACCTGGTGTCAAAATCATGGCCTCTAAATGCCAAAAAGTGCATAGTCATCCCCTTTGGAAAAAACAAAGTACCCACAAACTACAACATAGGTGGTAGTCCCCTAAATATGGAAGACGTAATAAGGGATCTGGGGACCCAAGTAGATAGTAATCTCACCTTTGATAATCACATTGCCTAAGTGGTTAGAAAATCCTTCTACGTGGCCCACCTAATCACAAAAGGGTTTGCATCCAGACCAAAAGAGTTCATTGTGCCCCTCTACTTATCACTCATCAGACCCATCATGGAGTACAATTCCCCATTTAGGATGTACCTTACAAGACACCTGCAACAGCTGGAAAGACCACTTTAGTACCTCACCAAGAGGATCACTGGCCTCAAACAGATGCCCTATGCAGCTCAAATGAAAAAACTCCAGCTGTACTCGGTTGCATAACCGCCTACTTAGAGGTGATCTCTGCCTGACATACAAGGCCATGTCCACCCCAGAATTGATGGACATGCTCCACCTAAAGAAAACCTTATCCCCTCGAGCTACACGCTCTAAGGATCTAAACCTCACCACAACAATAAATAGGATGTGCTGGAGGGATAGATGCCTATCCCAGAGACTTCCCATGCTTTGGAACAAGATTCCAATCTACATTAGGCAGAGCTCCTCGCTAACACTCTTCAAAAAAAATCTTTGACGAGTGGATGGGGAACAGAAAGTTTACCCCGGGGATCACTTCAGTGGCTCTGCTGGACAGAGGCATAGGGAACTAATTAAAGGGGGAGGCGAAAGCCAACACATTCTGGCTAGGCTTGTAGATGCCTTCGGGCAGATAGCCTAGTACCTACCTATGAACCTATATATGTACGTAGATACAGTGTACCTATATGGTGATATGGTGTTTGACATTAAGTTAGAGCTGTGCATGCCTTTCAAATGTCCCAGGATTTGCATTATGTGCATAATTTGCTCTCATATGTTTGCCATGTCCCTTATACATTTTTTAAATACCCTTACTGAATTATTATTTGTGACAGAGGCAAATTTACATTTCTACAAAAGTAATCAAACTGTATTAACAGAGTAACATTAAACAAACATTATACTTTACATATATTGCCATATTTCATAGAACCTATGCCACATTGCATAAGTTATTCATTTTCGGCCTGTTTTTTAAACAAAAAACACATTTATTAAACTATCACTTACGACATAAGCAATCCTACAGTTACATTATGACAACAAACCACACTGCCACAATCCTTGTTGCAAGTATTTTACATCACAAACCATACTGACATTTTTATACTTTCCATATGAATAATTGATGTTTATAATCCCATCAGTGATGCTGCACATTAGACCTGAATACTTATTATTGGTAAGATTGACGTTGATATGACATGCTTGTTAGCTTAACTTTAAGTTAATGAAAATAATATAGGATAGCCCTTCTTGGCCATGATATGCCTGGCTAATTTCCTCTTTGGTGATTGAATTAAGCTATCCAATTTGGTGTTAAATTGTTATACATCATTTAGTGAGAAAAATGTGATCATACCATATGTAATTTTAGGGGATCTATGCATGGGATAAAGCATTTAAGAGCATCCACTGTCCATTACTAGTAGAGGGAGCTGATTGTTATAGGAATCCTGTGTGTTGCAGGAAAGAGTCCAACATCTTTGTTATCCATCTATATATCCAAGTTCTGCTTGAATACGAACAGGGCTGAGCTTTGTTTTATGTGAATGGGGAGTCTGTTCCAAAGCAGTGGTTCTGCTGATTTTACAGAAGAGGTTTAGATCCTTGGATCAAGTATTTGTAATGCCATTTGACTTGTTGGTGTGCAGTAGGTCCATCAGTACTGGAGGAGGCATTGCATGCCAGGCACAGGACATCTCATAGCAGCCTGCCAAAAGTGGCATCTGTAAGACTGTCATAGTCCGTGTGTTTGTCAATTACTAGAGGCACAACTGCTTGGAATACATTAAGAGAGACATGATGGATCTCTTGGGGTATGTGTCCCAGGCCAGTATGAGCCTAGCATTCAGCAGCATTCTACCTTCTGCATGGATGATGCCACAATATGAAAAAGAGATGATTGACTTTAGTAATTGGCTTAGTTGTTGGAACCTCTCCGGGGGGTGAATACTTTTCAGCAAGGTAGGTTATGTTTTCTTATTTTTGCTCTTTCACCATTGAATATTTTCCTGGGTGTATGTACAAGTAATCATTGCTATTCAGAATCAGATGTTTCACTGGCTACAACTTCAAAAAAATCTTAAGGTGTAAACCCCTTCGCCTGACCTGTCTTCCTGCATGCAGTCTCTCTCATCCTTTTTCCATCTATATTTTTTCTTCTACAGTTCCTGCTTCACTTAGTTCACTCTCTCCCCTGTCTCATTTTGTCATTCCTTGTGCATATTTTATTCTATTTCCCATTGTTTTTCATTTCTGCTGTTTACTCCATCCAGAAGTGCACCTTTTTAAAACAACATGCATTCAACCAATACCTTCTTTCTGTATGTCCTTCCTCCCCACTCTGTTTACACTGTATCTTGTACAATCATTAATTAAATTAGATGCTAGATGACTGCCTCCTGTGATCAGTTCTTGACTATGCAGAATAAACAAACCAGTTGATTGTTGGAGGGCTGACACTTTACAGGCAGCTAGTACCAAAAAGAATTGCAAAAAAAAATGGCACATGCCATTTATAGCTCAGGGCACTGGGAAGCTCAAATGTAATAAGATTACACTGACAGAAAGTCAGATAATAAAATTTACAGTAATGTAAATATGTACTGGGTAATAAGTCTAGAACATTAAATGTACTTAAGTACTGCAGACTCCGAATGTCTCTGGATCACTTGGCAAAATGTTTGAAACTATCCCTAGTAGCTATTACAGTTAAAGATATAATTTTGCAAATTGATTTTGATCTTAAGATTAACTGAGCAGAAGTATACAGTATACATTTGAGGTCATTCATATAAATGTACCATTTGAAACAAATCATAAGCAAAGTGGGAAGGTTAGATGATATTTAAGATGCAAACTTATTATAATGCTTGTCAGTAGTGTAGCAAGGGCACTGTGACAGGGACAGTCACCCTGAGCACTGTTTTGTCGAGAGTACAATTCACTGATGTAAAACTGAAAAAAAAATATTTTTAATCAAATATGTTTTTCTCTTTAATGGGATAGCAATATTTATGGTCTAAATGATGTCCAAGACACTCCTGAGAGCCTCCCACCCCTGCTTACGGCATCTTACTTGGGCCTCAGTGCAATAATGGCAGTTTCTTTAATTTAGTCTTTGGTACTCACTGTGAGTTGAGGGATATCCTCTTCTGGGAATTGAAATCACTCACTATGGGCACATTTGGTGTGTGGGGAGACAGACTGAGTGGGCAGGAAAAAAGGAGTCTCTGAGGTTAATAGGATAAATGTTTCATTTTGGTGTTTGCACATACCTGGACAGACTACTGAAGGGGTCGTTGGGGAAAATGTTTTATTTATGTGCTTGTGCATACTTTGACATACTACTGAAGGGGTCATTGGGGGAAATTTTTAATTTTGGTGCTTGTACATACTACTGATGGGGGTCATTGGGGAAGTATTTCACTTTGGTGCTTGCTCATACTTGGACAAACTACTGAAAAAGTCTTTAGGGGAAATGTTTCATTTTGGTGCTTTTACATACCTGGACAAACTACTGAAGGCTTTGTTGGGGGAAATGCTTCAGTTTGGTACTTGTGCATACTGAGGCAGACTGCTGAAGGAAATGTTGGCGGGACAGTTTCAGTTTGGTGCTTGTGCATAAGGAGTCCTTGTGGGAAATGTTTAATTTTGCTTGTGCATTCTTGGATATACTACTGATATGTTCTTGGGGGAAATGTTTCATTTTGGTATTTGTGTATACTTGGGTCATTGGGGAAGTGTTTCATTTTGGTGTGTGTACATACTTGGACATGCTACTGAAGGGGTCCTTGAGGAAATGTTTCATTTTGGCACTTGCGCATATTTGGGCATATACTGAAGTGGTCTTTGTGGGGCATGTCCCCTTTTTTATATTTTATTATTTTATTTGACATTTATTGACCGGGATAGACCAACTGAGCTAAAGCCCTTTTTCAGAGGAGGCCCAGGCAATTCTATTATATTCAAACATTACAGCTATAATATACTATGACATATCTAATTTACAGAGATTTTTTTGTTTGGACAGAGGCAAAGAGCAGTAAAAAATATGAAGCTTTGTGTCATATTTTAAATTTAGTTACATAAAGAATAGGAATCATAGATACATTTTTTTTTTTTGCATTCAGTTTAAGGCCATAACTTTGGCAACAATCTCTTACCGGATGTCGACATAATTTGGAGATTCTATGACTGTTCCCAGTTTGCTGTCATTAGCAAACTTTACCAGCCACAGAGCTTTAGGTTTTGCATGTACTACGGAGAAATCGATTCCAAATACTAGAGGTGCCTGGACTGATCCCTGTGGAACACCACTGGTTACAGGTATGCTGTTGGAGGTGGATTCCCCTGTTTTGACTATATGGGTTCTTTCAGTGAGCCAGATAGTAACCCATCAAACGATATAAGGGTTTATACCTAGCTTGGTGAGTTTGTCAATGATGCCTGAGTTGGGGGTAGTGTCAAAAGCCTTGGCTAAGTCTAGGTAGGCTGTAAGCATAGATTTATAGATTTTCCCTTGTTCAGGGCCTTGATGACTGTCTCGAAGAAGTCCATGAGGTTTAACAGGCATGATCTCCCTTTGACAAATCCTAAATGAGTAGGGTCAAGTGTTTTGATATTACCTATATCTGTGATAAGGTCCATGATGATTCGCTCCATGGCATTGCAGAGAAAGGCTAGTCAGGCTAATAGGTCTGTAGTTCCTGGGGTCAGTGGAAGCACCACATTTGTGCAATGCGATAATGGTGGTCATTTTCCATTCAGCTGGGATGAAGCTTAGACTATGAAATGCGTACCCAAAGGTGTTGCTGTTTCTTGTTGAAGCCCATTTAGGATGCAGCCTGGATGTTATAAAGTCTCATAGATGTTATGTTTTTGGCCTTACAGAGGGCTTGTTTTGGTCCTATCAGGTATGGCCACAGTTATACAGGTGTTTGTTTAAAGCATTGGTGTAAAACTCAGCATAGCTGTCAGTTCCATTTCAGGGGCGAGGTGCAGTGAAGCTATTTATACCATCCTGTAAGAAGTTAAATTCTGATTCAGATTTGCTGTAGAGGATCAGGAGACTGATTTGTGGTCAGATCTCAAAAAGGGAAGATGTCACAGTGAGGGTGCTACTATGTTCCCCCATATTAGTAAGCACCAGTGACAGGATCTATAGAAGCCTAGACAAGAATTCCCACAAAGTGATTTTATCCCTTGTAATGCCCCCTTTCTTATAACTTATAGCAGGCAAAACATGTACATGTAAACCCCTTCCCAGGTGGGGCATGGTCGCTATTCTTTGGAAGAATTTGCAGTTTCTGATCTACTCATCCTAATTTTAATTGAGTGGAGGAATATAGTTCTTTGCTTTATGAGGAGATGAATACGATTCTTGCAAGCTGTAATGCTATGTGCTACAAATTTGGCTTTTAATCACATTTTTTTTATTTGTGAGCATATGTTTATGTGAACATTCAACTTGCAGATGTACATTAGGTCTGTGTAGATGGATACAGAAAGACACTCAACTTAAACTAAGGCAGAGGCTCCCACTCAGCAACCAGTATGAGAATAAAATCAGGACCAGCCTTTGAGGCACTAAGTGTACTTTATATGGTTTACACCATTGCTTTCCTTGTTGAGAAAGAGTTGTGCACTTTCATTTTGTGCCAAGTGTTTTAACAGCATGCCAAGGGGCACTATACTCAAAGACTGAATTACAAAGTGCCAGATACAGTGGATTGATCACATCTTCACATATGTATGCCATGCCCTTAATAATAAGCTATGCAATGGAAAAAAATAAACTTTATTACAGCAGTGGATACATGCTCAATGCTTACATCGGTTCAGAGACATTGATTTCTCTGGGTATGCTGTCAATGTAATAGTTTCAGGGGTTGATATACTTACTGAAGGATGATATTATACAGTAATTGTATTTATTTTCTGTAACTTCTTGATTTTGAAAGCATCAATTTCCATTTAAAAAAATCCACTTGAACAATATAGGTGTACACTGTATAGCCAATAACTGAAATTAGCTTACTGTCATCAACAATCTTTGTGAGACATAAACCCTTAGCACTATATCTGACCACTAAGAAATAAATCCTAGTGCAAAATTCTCCAAGTACTGCATCCAGTGAAGCACATCTGATGACATGTCTTTTGGAGGAGATGGATCCATCCACTCTAAATTCTTGGTTTCTATAAAGTGTGGTCCATTTTTCAATCTATCAGTTGATGTAAGGCTTGACAGTTAGCTAGCAGAGTGTTGCATGTTACTGTATACCTTAGCAAGACTTTTTTATGATTTTCGCTCATCCATCAGTAACTTTCTTGAAGAACTCAAGCATTTTAAGAGTGCAGTACTTGACCTTAATAGAATATCATTGTAATTTGACAATGTCCTTGTCTACTAATTCCATAATGATCCTTTGCATAACCTTACAGAAAAGGCTGTTCAGATTTGTTAGTCTACATTTACTGGGTTCAGTTGACGGCTTGCCCTTATGCAGGGTGATGACAGTTTAGGTCCTGTATTCATCTGGTACATACCCTGTTTTGAGTCTAAAATTTAATGGCCTTTGCAGGAGGGTTGACAGACACTGTTTCAGGTCTGGCATTACTCAGCAGGTTATGTTATCTGGCATAAGAAAGCAGTGTTCTCAACCTTGGACACTGGTTTATGGATGTTTTCTTGGGACAGTATGAGGCAGCTTACACAGAAGTAAGTTGGTTCTGGGAATGTTGGCATATAGGGGTTTTGAGAACATTGGGCTATAAGGGTGTGAAATTTGAGTTACATTTCTCTGCTATTAAAACGGCTAGAAGCTATGGATATGCATACCTTTGAACTGTCCCAGGCTTTGTGTTATGTGCATGATTTGACATTGTATTTTTGCCATGCCCTTGAACATATTCATAAATTCCAGATAAATAAATGATGCTTCAGTCATTAGGTAATGCCACACATCAGACATTCATACTTACTATTGGCAAGATTGATGTTGATTAAATGCACTTGTTAAATGTATATTTCATATTGGAACCAGAGCAAAATATGTTTCACTTACACATGACCCATCCTCACCATGACCTGTTTTTCCTTTGATGTAAGATGAATGATAAGGCATCAGAAAGCACAATTAGGATGCCCATGGGGGGTCATGGCTACCTGTGTCATAACTGCCAAACCATTACTCTTTGACAAACCTGTTCTTCCACTGTCTGTTTCAAAAATCAAGCAAACTCATTTACATAGGAGTCCCTATGTCTGCAGTTGCCTTTCAATTGGGATAACTCACATTTCTTTGGATGTCTCTCCCTTTGTATCATAAGCAATGGGGTCACTGTTGTTTAGTCTTTTGGGCGTATGCCTTTTGTGTTGCCCTTTGAATTAATGACTTGTGTTTTGCTGTCATTTAATTTACATCAATTTCCTTTAGCTATGTCTGCCATTCAGTCTTATGTTGATTTTTCCATTTTAATTTGAAAGTAGAGAGCACACCTGCTTTCATTAACTTTGTCACCTCCACAGTGTGTATCCCATTGTACTACAGTGCCTTTAGATATGCACATGCTCACTCCAAGCATCTTTGTCACTTAACTATTTAGTACTGCATGTTTGATAAATGAGTTCTGGACAGTATGCTGTATGTAGTCATATATCATTAGTCTGCCAAAATCATTAGTTTAGTTTTGTTACTTCTTTATTTATTTACAGTTTTTTAAAACATTCATCTGGACACAGTAGACAGAATACAGCATATAGAGAAACATTACAAATACAGATCAGCACACAGCTGGGTAAACAAAGTGGGGGCAACAATAATATAACTTTATGTTTGTTTTGAAGAAAATGTAAAATAAAATATATTACTGGGCATATTTTAAGAAATTGATACATTGGCCTAAACTGTGGATTGATATTTTTTTAACTTCTAATTCTTGAGAGAGTGCTAGTCAAAAGTCAGGAGTAAAGAAACATATGAAGGAAGAGTTTCAGTGGCACACCAGGCTGTGATTTCTTTGATGTCTATTGTCATGCAAAGTTGACTAAGAAGCTAAACCTAAGCAAGCTGGAAATGTGAGATTCTGGCTCATTGAAGGAGGGGAGGTGGGAGGTGGGAGGAGTAACTTGGTCAGGAACTGCAACTAACAAAACCACTCTTTGTAAAAAGTCTTTTTTATCTCAGTAATTTGTTGGCACTTTTGTAAGCTTTTTTCAGAGAATGTGTAGTACATTGTTGAAAACAACATATGTAAAATCCAATGCAGACTAGTCAATGACACTTACTCTGCAGACTCTTAAACTTGGCATTTTTTTCAGGTTTCCCATAAGTGAATGGAAGTCTAATTTGAAAAAATGGTAGGGCTACTTTTTCCTCACAACTAGGGTTGTCATACTGCATTGTGGGACAGATTTAGCTGATCATGTGAAAAAACTCTCATCAGGATGTCTGCCCCCATGAGGGCAGACAGGGATAAAAAAAATAGAATTAGGAATGAACACTTATTTTGTGGCAAGCAGCTTTGAGAGGTACATAAATTCATGACTAGAGAAAAAATATGTTTTTTCATCATTTGCCTGTAGTGGTCCTTTAATTCTAATTCTCCTAGAGGGAGCCAGGGAGTTGAGGGTATTCAGGAAAATGCTACTGAATTTGACTGCGTCGTCAAGGGGGATTTGCTTAAGGAAAGACCAGTCAAGATAAGATAGAATGGAGTTGAATAAGGTACTGTTAAAGTTAGTGAGTTTGCGACAGTCTTTGTAGAGGTGTGGTTTGGGTGGATGGGTGGAGTATCTTAGGACGGAGGTGGGGAGATGATCACTTAGGGAGTCTGGTGGTGTGGTTGGGCTATGGTAAAGGTGGGGGGAGTTTGTGAGACTCCAGTCAATGGTGGAGTTGGAAGATGAGTTTTTATGGTAGCAGGTGGGGGATGTTATCAGTTGATGGAAACCCTGTAGATTGATGCTGAGTTGTGGAGAGTCAGTTGTAAGTTTGGTCCAGTCTACATAGATATCTCCAAGGATGAGGGTTTCATAGTGAATGTTGTTGGGAAAACCAGGCTAGGATATTTTCTACGGTGGGGATATTATTTCCAGGTGGGATATAAATGGAAGCAATAGCCAATTTCTTATGTGAGTTAAGGTGGAAGTTTAGGAAGATTAGTTCAGCCGGGTGGAAGTTAGGGATGGGGATGGAGACAGGAGAGATGTTTGGGTTCCTATTAGATCATCAAAGATGCATAATTTTGAATGCGTCTTCGCCGAACTTAAAATAAAGAAAACTGAAAACAGCGAAGAGGCATATGAGCAATTTCTTTCCCTGGGAAAGAAATCGCTTGCCCGCCTCTAGTAGTTTGCTGTTTTGTAAACTGTAGTGAAATCTCGGAGTTGGTACATTTAGTTGGGGGGTGTGGGGGCGAAGCCCCCCCACTTTGTTTTGTGTGTAGTGATATATATTTTTTTTTGGACAAGCGATTTCTTTCTCAAGGAAAGAAATCGCTCATATGTAGTTTTGCTGTTTTCAGTTTTCGTTTTTATGGGTTCGATGAAGATGCATTTGAAGTAATGTGTCTTTGATGTTGTGATATGGACCCGAGATGTTTAGGGCCTCGGAGTAAAGGATGGCTACAACCCCCCCCTTTTTTGGGAATATGTCTGAGCGATAAATGTTATAGCATCATATCACATCAATATCTAAACTAAGCTTTACTATATTTTCCTGAATGAATCTAGGAGAATTACTATTCCCTACTTAATACAGCTAGGCAGATGATGTGGTGAATATTTTTTTTTTGGACGAGCGATTTCTTTCTTTGTCAGGCCTAAAACAGAATACTCAATACTGAGAGATTTCCCACTGTAATACCTAAAACATAATTTCCAAGATGGCTGGCGGAATTAGCTCATCTGGTCACCTGACGTTAAGTTCTCACAGAATCCCCTTTTGAATCTGAGACAGGAATTAGCATAGACAGCTACAAATACACATCTACATGTTTATGGCAGTGCCCTTGAACCATGAAATAATTATAGTACTTCCCCTCTTCCTTACAGAGGTTATTAAACAATGGTGTCTCCCAGACCTGCTGATTCCTGTTCCATTCAGCACAGTGGGGTGCTGTGTTGATGGTTTAGCAGCTAATTTAATTTCAAGGATTTTCCAAAACTCAATGGATTGGGATTAGCTGCTTCTCTTCCGGTGTCTTTTGCTAACACACACACATATACAATATTATATATATATATATATATATATATATATATATATATATATATATATATATATAGCTACAGTCTCACATGTAAATTCCTTCTCTGTCCGGCAGGACCCACTGTTGATACATTTTTTTACACTATGAACTTTACAAACACATTTGCATATTCAAATGTCATACAATTCTAATATATGTGCAACATAAGCATTTGAGCACATTTTTTTTATTTTTACATTTGTTACCCAGGTTAGTCCAACTGGGCCCAGAGAGCCCTTTTTCAGTGGAGACCCGAGGAGAAAAGCTCCAGGAAAGTAATTAAAAAATAAGAAAAGACTAACAATTCAAGTTGTAAGATACTTAACAGTACAAAATCATTTGATATTCAAATGCCATACAGTTCTAATACATTTGTAACACAAGCATCTTGTATAAATCAGCTGGATATTCAAAGGACATATTCTTTACAGAACTCCAGCTGGCTAAGCTGGCACTAGCCCATATCATCACACCTAGTTCCAGTTGTTTTAACTCTGTTACTATCTTCACTACTTCTAGCAAAATTGGTTTAGACTTTGACTTCCATTTTCTATTAATTGCTTTTTTGGTAGCATACCTCTCAACTGTACAGATTTTCTCAAAATGTCCAGACTTTTTCCTCATAATTTTGGTCCAGTTTTCATAAAATTGTGGATTTCTGTCAAACTGATGGCAAATCTTTAAAGACTGACGTTAGAAAACAATGACAGGCATTTAAATTTCAGACATCATACCCTTCAGAAAATTCATGCTAATTTAAAACTTGTTATTCTATCACCTAGGTTTGTAAGGGCAATATTTAAAAATTGCCCCTATTTTGGGGTCATTGTCCCACTTTAATTTATGGCTTTGTCCAGATTTCTTGCTCTAAGAGGTTGACAGGTATGTTTGGCACCCATCATAATTAGACTCAGCAAGGCCTTACTATGTATAGGCAATTCCGAGTTTGTATCATAGCTGAAAAAAATCATTTCCCTAGTCACTCCAACTTGCTCACCTAGGATTTCTGACAGAACAGGCTGCAGGGAATCTTTAAAGTCTACCAACTTATTATACTCCCAGAAAATATGTTCCCAGTTCCCTCTTTCTGCCCCATCACACCTCCAATATTTGCTGTCTACCTGGGGAAAAATTCTTTGAAGTCTGCTTGTGGTATAAAAATAACTATGTAAGCACTTCCATGCAAAGATCCAAAACCTTCTAGATTTTGTTGCATATTTGGGAGACATACATACATCCCCCCACTGTTTCTTTCTGAATTGCTTATTTAATCTCTCTTCCCAGTCCTTCCTAACCTCCTCTGATTGATTCTTATAGTTATCGTGCAATATTTTATATGCTCTACTAATTATTCCTGTCTTAATGGCAACTTCTGTTCTTGAGTCTACTAAAAACTCTACCAGTGCTGATCTTTTGTTTAGCCCCCTCCCCATTTCTTTCTCTTTGCCTATATTCTTATATCAACCCTTGATACTGAAGGCAATCTTTATCCTGCAGTTCAAACAAGTTCTTGGCATCTACCCATTCCATTGCCTTTCCCTCTCTAGTTATTTTCTCCCAGTACCTTGGTTCCTTTGTCAGTTTTCTTCAATACATTCCTGCCCCTTCTTGTCCATTGTCTGTATCCCTAGTTGCAGTCATCCCTATCGGCAGAATCTCCTTTCTACATTCCGGTGTTGGCTTAGTTCTTAGAAGACCTTCTGCTAATTTATGAATATAATATTCTGTATGATTATTGTTGTTCTCCTTAAAAGTCTGCATCCAAAATCCCAGTCTCTCCCTGTTACTTGAGCTTCTCCATTTCATCATCTCTTTCCATTTTGAGTTATAGTTTTCTGGTTGTGCTATGTATAGCAGCCTTAACTTTCTTGATCTGAATTAGCTCTTTAGCTCGGGTAATGCCAATCCCCCCTGTTCTATTGAAAGAATAAGCTTATGCTACTTGACTCTTGCCATCTTCCCCTCCTAGATAAAATATTTCAGCTCTTTATTAATTGCTATCCACAACTTCTCTGGTTGATAAAAATATGACTGACCAGTGTACAAGATTAAAGGGACTAAACATTTTAACTACTTGTATCTTACTATCAATATCCATATAACAGAGCTTCCATTTTTTTCAGTTTTTAGATTATCTTTTTAGTTTCTTCCCACATATCCTTAGCTGCCACCCCAGTATAGAATCATTTTTCAATCCGTACTCCTAAATACTTCATTTTATCATGTCCCTATAAATATGGATATTGCTGAACCAGATTGTATGTAAGTACATAATTTACCACTATTGCTTTTGTTTTTGCTTCATTAATTTTGTATCCTGAAAAGGTTTGAAACTGTCTCAATATGTTCCACAACACTGTAATGTCTCTTTCTGGTTTCGTCAGGTATAAAATAATGTTATCTGCAAATACAGCCAGCTTTTCTTGATTACCATACCAATTATATCCTTGAATTTCCGAGTCTCTTATTTTCTTTTTCAGTGGTTCTAAATATAATGCAAATAACAAAGGGGAGAGAGGTCATCCCTGCCTGGATCCTCTGCTCAAGTAGAGATTATCAGAGAGGACCCCACCCACTTTAATTTTCGCCTCCGATCCTTCATATATCCTTCTAATCAACCTTATAATTTTTATCAGGAAATGAAAATGCTTCCATTGCTCTGCTCAAAATCCTAGCTTACTCTGTCAATTGATTTTACTGTATCAAAACCCAGCAGCAACAGTGGTATTTTCTTACATTCTGCTTCCTTCTGGATCATCACTGTTCTGTTTATGCTGTCAAATGTATGCCTCCCCTCTAGAAAACCACACTCAACCAAATCTATTAATTTTGGCATCACTTTAGCCATTATAGACATAAAACACTTTATAATCATGGTTTATTATTGAAATGGCCCTGTATGAAGCTGGATCTGATGGATTTTAACCCTCTTTAGGTAGTACAGCTACTATTGATTTCTTCCAGAATGTTGCTACTTCTCCTCCTCTTAAACTACTGTTAACCAAAACCTTCCAGGTCTTTGTCAGTTTGTCCCCTCCTAGCTTCCAAACTTCCACAGGAATACAATCTAATCACGGGACTTTCATGTAGATTGGTTATACATCACCATTTTTATCACATCCCCTCCTATCCTAACTGTTAGTAACTGAGCCTCCTCTCCCTCTACCCTTGGCATATTTCATGCTTCCATAAATATTTCCATTTGTACCTTTTCCTGATTTTCATATTTCTCTGCTTTATACAGACTTTCACAGAATTTCTGAAATATCTCTAACACTTCTACAGGATCTCTAGTTTTCTTCCTTGTAACAGGCTCCTTAAGCTTGGTGACAGCCCTGTCTACTTTTTGTTGTCTGAGTCATTGTGCTAAAAGTTCCTGTGCTCTACAGTGATTATCAAATAACAGTTGCTTAACAGCAATCTTTCTAAACTCATGCATATTATCAAGGTAGCCCTTATTTTCTGTTTAGCATTCTGTAGTTACTCCTCTTCTTGTTCTGTGAGACTCCCACTATTTTGCAGTACTTTAATGTCAGTCCCTCTACATAATTCTTGTTACTTCTTAACCATATCTCCCTTTCTTTTTTTCCACTGTGACGTCCCTCCTCTCGGCCAGTAATCAAGGAGCCTCAATCCTCACCACTGACACCAATGGGGAATTTTCACTTAGAACAAAAATAGATACACACAGTAACTTCAGATGCAGCTCTCTGCACCAAGCACAATTTCCCTTAATAGTACACTCCAGACCTGGGGCTAGACTTTCGCTCCAGGCCCCAAATAAGTCTCCACATTTCTCTCTGTGGAAACAAGTGCTGTGTTTCCCTGTTCCAAGTAGATGACACACACACACACACACACACACACACACACACACACACACACACACACACACACACACACACACACACACACACACACACACCTGGAAAAGGCTGGCACAGATTTACTAGCTATGCCCCCTCTGCCCAGATAATAAAGTAGATTCACTGCCACCAGCCAGCTACTTTAAGGCTCTTACCAAGGTACCCAATTACTCTTAGTAAAATTAATATTATACAAATGGTAGTGTTTCCAAGCAGTAAGACTTTCAGGAGCAAGAAGCCTACACTGCCATCAAATAAATGCAATTCTCTCAAAGGTCAAACTATTTTCTAAAAGACCAGCCACAATGAAAATTATAGATAGATTTAATAACAAGTAATAAAGCAGAAACATGAAAATACTGAATATCTATTTACAATAAACACCAGAGTTTCAATTCACAGGAAATAAAAAAAAAATGGAGGGAAAGATTCAGACAGATACAGAAAAACAATACTTTTAGCTAATATCACTATTTTCCTAACTGACTGAAGAATTATAATTCCCTGGTACTTACTAAACCAAGGCAAGATGAAGTGGATGAATGGTTTTGTCAGTTCCAATAACAGAGTGCTAAGTGTCACTATCACATCTCTTAATAATATCTAAATAAAATTTTAGAGCTGGCTATAGAATGACATCACATCTGGTCACCTGATTCTGTGGTTCCCACACTACCCCCCCCGACTAGAAGCTGAACCATAATATAACACAAATGTGTCACAGTACACACCTAAAGCTTTGCTAAGGCATCTGGAGTCTGTAAAACAATTCCTATACTTTCATCGTTCTTGCAGAAACGTATCAGCCAGGGTAACAATTAGTTAATCACTAACGACAATAAGAGCAGGACCCCAGCTCAGACATAGTGTCTCTGTTGCATTCAGGCATGAGAGTAAAATCTTTATGGCCTAAACAAAGTCATTTAATTTCAAGCTATTTTTTCCTAATGTAAGCTGGGCTGATCTTAACTCCTTCCTTTCCAGCATCCTCTGTTAACAAGTATACATTTCACCAATTACAGAAGTGCAGTCTGATATAAATACATATTTCTTTTCTGACCAGCAGGACCCACTGTTTATACATTGTTAACACAAACAGCTTTACAAATACATTTTTACCACAAGCATCTGTGGAAATCAGTTTGATATACAAATGACAAAATACTTTACACAACTCCAGCTAGCTATGCTAGCATATGTTAGACATGCATTGCCCTACTCTCTCTCTGGCATAGCTGGCACTACCTGACATCATCACATCTACCCCATTTTTAAATTGCATTTTAATTTTATCCCACTCCCTAGCTATATTTTAAGAAGGCATTTCTATCTCCTCTTGTTGCTTCTGAATATTTTCCACTACCCATTCCTTAAATTCCTCTCTTGTCAGCTGATAGGTGGGAAACTGCCAATGTCTCATTTTTACTTCATTACCCTGTGTTTTTATTTTAGTTATTATTGGTGCATGATCTGAAATAGTTATTGGGTGAGTATCAAGACATTCAATTAAATGCACATGCTCCTGTGAGATGTAAATTATGTCTAGCCTAGCCCAGGTTTTGTATCTTGGGGAATAATATGTAAATTCACTCTGAATTCCTAGTACTGCATTCACATCTTTCATGCCAAATATTTTCATAAATTTCTTTAAAAATCAACCATCCATTGTTATATTTCCCTTTCTGGCCCCCACAGATATATATTCACTGTTGCAAATCAAATTCCAGTCCCCCCCCCGTTAAGTAATATTCCTTGCTGAAAGCTGATAATTTCTCCCAGACTTTTCTAAAGCTCTATTATAGCAGTTTTCAATGGATGCCAATGTAATCCTCCTCCTCCCTTGCCAGTAGCCCCTTAGTACTACAAATCTACCATTACTGTCTTTTCCCCCCTCTTCTATTACTATTGGAGCTCCTCTTGTAATTAATACAAGTACTCCTCTCTTTCTTTGGCCCACGTATTCTGCTGAATAACCATCCTGAAAACATTCCTTTATCAAATTCACATGTTCAGTTCTTTCCAAGTGTATCTCCTGTAGCATAGCTATTTGCACTGTACATTTTTTAATATAGTTCACTGCTCTTTTTTTTTGGATTTATCTGTAAGTCTGTTAATGGTTAAAGACACTACAGAAAGAAGCATATTCTTGAGGAATTATTATTCCCACCTCTTATATATATATATATATATATATATATATATATATATATATATAAAAACAGCTTTCTTGTTAAGAGTCTAGTTCCAGCTTTTGTGTTATATGCATGTAGTGCTTGGCAGGTTAATCTTTTATACAACTGTTTCTTGTCCTCTCCATTTGAGTCTATGTCACATCTTGCAAAACCTTTTGTTTTATTGAAAACCCTCAACTAAAAATACACACAAACACCGATACCCCCAAAAACCTACTAACTTAACAGTAACACACAAAATTATGTACATCTTCAAATATTAAGAGCCATCTGGTTTTGCCTTATCTTTATATCTCTAACAGCTGGGGAACACCTGAATGCTTTCAGAAAATATTTTATCCAAGCCATTTCTCTTTAACAGATTGATACCGACATGAGAAAGTACAGTTGTGTACACTTACCATAAATGTAGATGTTCGAGTGTATTCACTGTTGCAGTCATCACATTTGGGTAATCTGCCTGCAGGTAGCCCTCAGCCGACCTGAATACCAGAGTCTTGGATTTCTGCATCGGATGCTGTCTCTTCTTCCATGACGTCAGGTCGTCAGGGGTATAAAACTTGCAGTCAATGCCATTACATCAGTTTTTCTTGCCCCAGATGTCAGGTGCCCCACAATGGGAAGCAATTATATGTTATGGCACACCACCATCAAAAAGCAAATATGCCAGAAAGCTTAAATACACCAAACAAGAAGGAAAGGTAGAGCCAAGAGAAGTCAGGGGGCTTGAGGGAGGGTAAACAGGACTGCAACAGTGAATACACCCGAACATCTATATTTATGGTAAATGTACACAACTGTACTATGTTCTTTGTGTTTCACTGTTGCAGTCATCACATTTGGGTTGATTCCCAAAGCTAAGGAAGGGAGGAGGAAGTTACAGAGCATTAGGGCCAGCTATTAAGCCCTGCAAGACTGCACTGGCAAAACCAGCTCTGGATTTAAAAAGAATAGGCATGTGGTAATGCTTGGTGAAGGTATGTACAGAGCTCCAAGTAGCAGCTTCTAGGATGTCCCTGGTAGGGACTCTTATGAGAAAGGCTGCAGAGGCAGATGCAGCCCTGGTGCAATGTGATCTTATCCCCTATGGGATAGGTTTTTCCATGGTGCTTATAGCAGAAATGAAAGCAATGGGCTATCCATTTAGAAATGGTTTGCTTTGAAATGGCCTTCCCCTCTGCCCCTGCAGCAAAGCCAACTAGCAGTTGTTCAGCTTTTCTGAGAGGTTTAGTCCTGTCCAAATAAAATCTAAGTTGTCTGTGTACGTCCAAATAGTGCAGTATTCGTTCTCCTCTATTTTGTGGATTCGGGGAAAAGGTAGGCAAATGAATGGACTGATTTAGAGCCGCACTAAACACCACCTTAGGCATAAAGGAAGGACTGGTCCTGAGGGAAACCTTGTCTGCATGGAAGATAATGAAGGGCTCCACTGCCATGAGGGCCTGTAATTCAGACACTCTTCTTGCTGAAGTGATGACTAGAAGGAAGGTTGTTTTCCAAGAAAGGAATTTCAACTCTGCAGTTGCAGCTGGCTGAAAAGGAGGGAGAGTGAGCTTTTCCAATACAAAGTTAAGGTCCCAGGCTGGAGTAGGGGCTCTCCTGGGGGTCTTAAATTTTTGGCCCCTCTGAGGAATTGCTTTAGCAGGGGTGAGAAGAGGGGCGGTTCAGTATAACAATGTGCTGAAATGGCAGAGGCATGAATTTTAATTGATGAGAAGGATAGGCCCTTGTAGAGCATTTCTGTTAAGTACTGAAGAATAGGAGGTAAGCTAGACATCGTTGTGCCCATCCCCAAGTCTGGCTCCAGGAACAGTATACTTTTTTATTTTTCAGCATAGGATTTTCTAGTACTAGGCCTACTTGCCTCCAGAATGACACCTAGCACCTGCTTACTGAGGGATGCTATTGGACAGCTCAAAGAATTAGCCA
Organism: Protopterus annectens; assembly: GCF_019279795.1. Lineage (NCBI taxonomy): Eukaryota > Metazoa > Chordata > Ceratodontiformes > Protopteridae > Protopterus > Protopterus annectens. Next base: position 130,519,674 of record NC_056739.1, on the reverse strand, counting down.
GGCTGCAAGGTTCAGGGTTTGAAGCTGAGGGTGCAGAATCTGGCCCGACTGCTGGGACAGCAGGGAAGGTGTCTGAGGCAGGTGCCATGGTTCCAGCAGTGTCATACTGCACAAGAGGGATTAACAGTGCTGGCATGGCCAGTCTGGTGCAATCAGTATTGTCCTTGGTTTGTCCTGTTTGATCTTTAGCAGAACCCTTGAGAGGATATGCAGAGGGGGAAAGGCAAAAACTGAAAGGCTTTCCCAGGTAAAGGACAGGGCATCCACTTTCCAAGCTTGACTGTGGGAAGTCTTTGTGCAGAATTTGTCCAATTGGTAGTTCTGAGGGGAGGCAAACAGGTCTATCTCTGGAGTCCCCCATTTGTTCTTCAAGAGGTTGAATATTTTTGGTTCCAGTTTCCATTCGTGTGGGTCCATGAGATTTCTGCTTTGGTCATCTGCCAGTGAATTTAGCTTGCCCGGCAGGAATTGGGCTTGTAGGTGCACTTGGTAGCTCAAGGCTGTTTTCAACAGAGCCATGTCTAGTCTGCAGAGAGGGTACGAGTGGGTTCCTCCCTGCTTATGTATCACATAACTGTGGTGTTGTCTGCCTTTACCAATAATTGTCCTGGAAGAATGTGGTCCTTTTAGGCTGTCAGTGAATTCTGTACAGCTAACATTTATTTTTGGTTGATATGCAGGTGCATCTGTCTCGGGTTCCATTTGCCCTGAATGCACTGCCCTGCCAAGTGAGCCCCCCATGCATAGTCTGATGCGTCTGTTGTTAGGTTAGGGAGGCAGGGGGTAGAGTGAAAGGGAGCCCCTTGTTGTGGTAGCAGGCCTCTGCCCACCAAAGGAACTCTGTCTTTATACAAGAAATTATAGGAATCATTGATACCAGGTCCTGAGAATGTTGACACCAAAGGCTTTTTAGATACCACTGTAGTTTCCTCATATGCAGTCTTGCATATGGAATTAGTAAAATGCAAGAGGCCATGAACCCCAGGGTTTGCAGAATTTTCCTTGCAGATAACTGGGTCTTTGTGGCCAGTAGTTTGAAGTAGGTTGTCAAATAAACTTGTTTCTCTGGAGTGAGGAAAACCATCTGAGAAGTTGTGCTCAAGCTTGCTCCCAGGAATACAATCTGTTGGCAGGGTACTATGTGAGATTTCTTATCGTTTATGGTGTACTCTAGTGAGTTTAGAAGTTTCTTTATGAATACCAGATGTTTTAATAGCAATTCCTCGCTTTCTGCCTGGATCAGATAATCGTCCAAGTATGGGTATATTTGAATATTTCTCTGCCTGCAAAATGCAATGGCTGGAGCTAGACACTTTGTGAATACCCTGGGCGCAGTAGATAAGCCAAAGGGAAGTGCAGAGAACTGAAAGTGCATGGAGCCTGCCCTGAAGCGTAGGTATTTCCTGCAAGACTCCCTTATTGGAATGTGCAGGTAAGCTTCCTTTAAGTCTAATGTTGCCAACCAGGCATCTTTGCCTAGCATAGGAAGCAGCTGTTGAAGTGTTAGCATCTTGAATTTTGGGATTACCAAAAAAGTGTTTGGAATAGAGAGGTCAAGGATAAGACGTCAGGAGCTGTCTTTTCTGGGTACCAGGAAAAGTCTTGAATAAAAACCTTGTCCCCTTTCTTCTGCTGGGACAGGTTGAAGAGCCCTGATACTTAGAAGAGAGAGAACCTGCTGTTGAGCCTCTGCCCACCGATTTGGGGGTAGGTCTGGCCAACTGTTTGGGGTTGGTAGGGTGTGGAATCTGTATCCTTGGGAAACTATATTCAAAACCCATTTGTCCTGGGTAATGAGTTCCCAATTTTTTGCATGCAGGGCGAGCTTTCCTCCTAAGGGAGTAGGCAGCTGAGCAGGGCTTGGAAGGGTTAAGGATAAGTCATTGTGCCATTTTCCTGTAGGGGGTGTCTTACTACTCCCTGCTTTGGAAGTGGGAGCCCCCCAATGCTTAGGCCTGTGTGTAGTCTGAGACTGTAACCTAGGTGGTCTGCTGTTCCTGGGTTTGGACTGAGAAAGCCTGGAAGAGGCTGGAAAGTACCAATTCTTTGGAAGCCAATGCCTACTAAATCTGGGAGGCTGTACTTGCAGGAAATCTTTTAACAGTTTGCATAGATTTAGCTTTCTCCTCCATATTTTTGAGGGCTTCTTCTGCTTTGTTGCCAAACAGGCGGTCTTGGTTTAAGGGAGCATCCAGTAATTTAGCTTTAACATGATCTGGCAAGTTTTGCTCCTTAAGCCAAGCATGCCTTCTAAGTACAGACCCAGTGACAGCAGCCCTGCAAGATGCTTCTAAAGAGTCAAAACCACATTGCAAAGTATGTTTACCAACTTGTTCTGCAGAATGCATTAAATCCTGTAATTCTTTGTGTTCAGCCCAGTCAGTAATCAACATAATTTTCTGTTTAAGTAGTCCCATAATATGCTGCTGGTACTTTAACATATGAAACTGGCAATTTAAAGCCTTAATGGCCAAAGTAGCAGAAGTATATACTTTCTTACCCCATCTGTCCAAGGCTCTAGAATCTCTATCAGAAGGGGTAGGGGTTTTGGCAGTAGCCTTAATGCCCTTTGGTCCTTGGAAAATGGTCTCTGGATCCGCAGTAGGATTCTTGAAGAGAAACTTGTGAGAGTCAGGTACTCTAATACCTGTCAAGTTTTCTGGGAGATGGAGGTAAAGTGTCTCGGGAAAGGCTAGATTCCAAGAAAGCATCATATATAATGCCCAGAACAGGCGGGATAGCTGAAGGCCTGTGTTGAGGGAGGAGTAAGAATTCCCTAAGCCTCTTTTTGGAGTCAGAGTTATCCTGGCTTTCCCAGTGGAAATGCTCCCTAAGAGTGTGCAAGGTTTCACCAGAAGAAAAATCTTCTGGAGGGGAAGCAGACGGAATGGAATCCTCTGCATCAGAATCCTCATAGGTAGATAAGGGCAAATCCTGGTAATCAGAAGAAACTTTTAGTTATGTACTTACCATAACTTTAGATGTTTGGGATCCATCTCGCCTACATTCTGTATTGATGGGTTCGGAGACTCGGCATGCTATACTATAGAACAAAGTCTCTTATTGGCTGAGCTATCCCACATCCCAGGATGCACCACCACTGCTTCCCCAGATCTTGTTTGTCCGCACACATGCACACACACATAGACTGTTGATATAATATTGCCAGATGTTTCAAGGTGAAACGGCTGAACTTGAACCGTACGGTCTCTTCTGATCTCCAAGGCAGGGGGAAGGAGGGTGGGTTATTAGGAATGTAGGCGAGATGGATCCCAAACATCTAAAGTTATGGTAAGTACATAACTAAAAGATGTTATGTGATCCTATCTCGCCTACATTCTGTACTGATGGGACAGCGTCCCTAGCACCTGATTCCTGGGTGGCTCACTGGAAAACACTCCTGAGAACTGTGGAACCGAAGGAAGCTCGCCCCCGAGATGCCACGTCCAATTTATAATGAAAAATGAAGTTGTGAGGAGAAGACCACGTAGCCGCAGCACAAATGTCACTAACGGCAAGCTTAGAATGAAAGGCTGCCGAAGTAGCCATAGCCCTTGTAGAATGAGCTTTCACTGTAGTTGTAAGCTCTTTATTAGAAATGGAGTAAGTATGACTGATACAGTCTCTGATCCACTTGGCAATAGTGACTTTCGTGACGGCTTTGCCTAATTTATTGTCCAAAAAGGACACAAACAACTGATCTGTTTTTGGTGCGTCCTATCTAAATAGAAATGCAATTGTCTGTGAACATCCAATGTGTGGAAGATGTATTCCGCTCTGTTTGAGTACTTTGGGAAGAAAACTGGAAGTTCTAATGACTGTTGCAGACAAAAACTAGAACAAACCTTAGGAACAAACGATGGATTCGGTCTGAGTGATACTCTATCCTTGTGAAAAAACAGGTATGGTGGTTTGACACATAGGGCTTGAAGTTCCGAAACTCTTCTGGCTGATGTAATTGCAACCAAGAAAGCAGTCTTCCAAGAAAGAAATTTCAAGTCACAAGTTGCTGCCGGTTCGAAGGGGGAAGAGGTCAAAGCACCTAACACCACATTAAGGTCCCACGGTGGAGCGGGATGAGAAATCGGGGGCCGTAGCAGCCCAGCACCTTTCATGAAGGCTTTATACAACTTGTTGCTCATCAAAGGTGGGTCTATGCTCTCATGAAAATTGGAAATAGCTGCCAATTGAACCTTGATGGTAGAGACCGAAGAACCTTGATTGAACAGAGAAGCTAAAAACTTCAGAACCTCTGACACCGGGACAGTTATGGGATCTAATCCCCGGAGTTGGGCCCAAATAGCAAATCTCTTCCATTTGCTGTTATATATTTTCTTAGTAGAAGTCTTGTGGGCTGAGGACAAGATATGTATGACTTCCGGGTCCAAAGCATGGTTCCTGACTATGTTCGGAAGAGAAGGAGCCAAGCTGTTAACCTCAACGAGTGGAGGGACTGATGATGCTGTCCCGACTGATGGATCAAGAGGTCCGGAACCTGGTCCAGGAACCATGGACCGTCCAGTGCATATTTCCGAAGAAATGGAAACCAGACTTGTCGAGGCAAGTATGGGGCAACTAAAATCATCTTGCTCTCCAAACGAATTGCCTTCTGGATCACCTTGGGAAGAAGGGGAACCGGTGGAAAGGCGTACAGCAGGCCGGTGGGCCAAGCTTGGACTAGGGCGTCCTTGGAAATCTCCCCCGGAACTGGGGTGAGAGAGAAGAACTGTTGGCATTTCGTGTTGAGGGGGGTTGTGAAAAGGTCGCAACAAGGAGTTCCCCATCTTCTGAAAATCTGAGTTGCCACTCTGTCGTTCAGAGACCACTCGTGAGGGGAGAGAATAGTTCTGCTCAGTCTGTCGGCTATCATATTGGATCTCCCTGGAATGTGTGTTGCTACCAGAAAACATTTGGTTGCAGTCGCCCAATCCCATACTTTCATGGCCTCTCTGCAAAGGGGGTAGGATCTGGTCCCTCCCTGCTTGTTCAGGTACCAGACTACTGACATGTTGTCGGACTGAATGGCAATCATGCCCGGGGGAAGGAAATCGTGTAGTGCTTGCAGCGATAGAAGCACCGCCCTCATTTCTAGAATGTTGATGTGTAGGAGACTCTCGTCGGAATGCCACTTGCCTTGGACCGACCTGCCCAGGTAATGACCCCCCCACCCCGTCTGGGAGGCGTCCATAGTCAAGGTGGCCACTGGAAGTGGTGGAACGAAGGGTCGCCCCTGATCTAGGTTGGAGGAAAGAAGCCACCAGCGAAGGTCCTGTTTGCACGTCTCTGTGATCAGAATGAGGTGACAGAGGGAGATCCTGATAAGACCACTGGATTGACAGGAGCCACTGGAGAATCCTCATGTGTAACCTTGCCAAGGGGACTAGGAGAACGGTGGCCGACATGGAACCTAACAGTTATAGGACCATCCTGGCTGGGGCTCGGCGTTTGAGGAGCAAGGCTCGAACTTGAGACTGTAATGTTTCTATCCTCTCTGTAGGAAGATAGACCCGCATTTGCTTTGAGTCTATCTCTACTCAGATAAACCGTATGCGCTGAGATGGCAGCAACACCGACTTTGCCCAATTGAAGGTGATTCCTAGGGAGTTTCCTAGAGATATAGTGGCTGCTAGGTTTTGTAAGAGTAGACGACTGGAGGTGGCAGTTAGGAGCCAGTCGTCTAGGTATGGAAACACCTGGAATCCTAGACTTCTCAGGTGAGCAGTCACCACCGCCAAACATTTGGTGAACACCCTGGGGGCTGTGGTGAGACCAAAGGGCAGTGCACGGAACTGGAAATGACTGTCTCCCAGGCTGAAGCGCAAGTGTCTCCTGGACGCCTGATCTATCAGGATGTGATAATAGGCGTCCTTGAGATCTATGGAGCACATCCAAACACCCTTCTCCAACAGCGGGAGAATGGATTGTAACGTGACCATCCAGAACTTGGACTTCTTGACAGATCGATTTAGTTTGCTGAGATCCAAAATGGGCCTCAAGTCCCCGGTCTTTTTTGGCACCAAAAAGAATCTTGAGTAAGTCCCTAATCCGGTCTGGCCTGCGGGGACCGGTTGGATGACTCCTTTTTGAAGCATCTTTGAGATTTCGATGGCTGCGAGATCCCGTTGACTGGGTAGCGGGTCCAGGATTTTTCGAGATGGTGGGGGGGGGTTGAGAAAAAGGGATGGTGTAACCTCCGGCGATGATTCAGAGCACCCATCGGTCCTGAGTGATACTCTCCCAGGCCTTTAGGTGCTTCGAAAAACGACCCCCGACTGGCTCCGGAGCTGCACAGTCGGGCAATCCTTCAGGGATGCTGGAAGGTTGAGGAGCCACAAAAGGACTCGCGGTCTCCAGTGTTGCGGGGGCCTCCGCTGCCTCTGGGACGGCGTCTTCCTGAAAAATTTCCCCCTCCTCTGCCTCTAGAAGGGGGATCGCCCTGCTGTGAGGAATAAGTCTTTTGAGATTTACGGAACCACATTTTCCCCCCTCTTCTAGCCTTGGGATAAGGCCTGAAGGGAGTGGAAAACCGTGTCCCTACGGCAGTCAAAGTCTTACCCTCTTGTTCACAGCGAGTCAAGGTGTCCTTTACCTTGGGTCCAAACAGAGAGGACCCATCGAAGGGAGCGTCGGCAAAGGAAGACTTGAAGGCTTCCGCAAAGTGACACAGGCAAAGCCAGGCTTGTCTCCGTAGAGCAACACCTGTTCCCGCCGCTCTACTCGCTCTACTCGCCCCCTCGGCTGCATACGAAATGAGCCTCATGGACGAGTTCGATAATGATGATAAGGTAGCCAGCTGAGAGCTAACCGTCTGGGCCAACTGCTCAGGTAGATTACCGGAGAGGGTATCTGAAAGTTCCTTGACCAGATCCCTCTGAAGTCTGGTGAAGTGCGTCAGATAATTCAGAGACCTTAAAGTAAAGGCTGCTGAAGTAAGGGTGCGCTTCCCGTACCGATCCATGCTCCTGGACTCTTTATTAGGAGGATGGACAGACGTAGACGCCTCTGCCACATCTTGTTGGGTAGCAGATGCCACCACCAGGGCATCTACAGCCACACCTTTGGAGAGAAATTCCTTTTTTGGGGGGGGCTGACAGAAATTTATTGGGGCGAGCTGGCACCGGTTCCACAGAATCCGGGTGCTCCCACGCCCTTCGAGAGATCAAATCCAGAAGCTCATCGAAGGGCAGAGACACCCAGGAGGCGGAGGGCTGAGCCCCGAAGGCCTTGAGGAATACCGACTCCTCAGCAGAAGGGGGTTTGGACTGCCAGTCGCCTCGTTGCTTCAGGATTTCCAAAATGTCCGCAAAGGAGACATCATCCGAGGATGACTTGGGGGACCCCTCCGCATCATCGAGGTCGGTGTCCGAGGTGAGAGACTCATCAGGGGAGTCGACGTGCTTCCTCTTGCACTGTCTCTTCCTTGGGGGTTCCTCCGAAGACGCTTCGGAGGGACCTCCAGGAAGGGGGGAACCCCCGATGGGGGTGAACTCAGGCCCCAGGGCTCCGCTGTCTTGAGACAGGGGGACAACAAAGGAACCAGTATCCGTGCCAAGGGAAGGTGCCGGTGAGACGGTGGAGGTGGCCAAAGAGGATTTGGCCAAAGCACTCCTCATGGCCCTGAAGGCGGGACCCCCAGAGTCCTGGGAAGGTCCGACCCCCGAGGCCACAACAGTAGACGGCACTCCCGTAGCCGACGCACCGAGAGGGAGGCTCGGAACCGAAAACATCGGTCCCGAAGCGTCACCCCCGGGGCCGACCGAGGAGGTCCGTGTACCGAACTCTGACCCGAAGGGTGGGGTTGGAGTAAGGGTCGGAGCCGACCCAAAAACCTCCACTGACTCCACCAGCACCGGCTCCAACGGTGCCGAGGCTGTTGGAGGAGGAACCAAGACAACAGGGTGGGCAATCAGCTCCGGAGCCGACTGGGCTGGAACGAAACCAACTTTTGGAAGACTGGAGACTGAAACAGCCTTTGAAGTACCCTGTCTATGTCCGAATCCGACATCCTCGAAGACCGAGAAGAGATCGAGCAGTTGAGTCGACTTCTCCACGGTTCGAAGGACTGGGGACGGCTCGAATCGTCTCGATAAATATCGGTGCCGAGGGAGACTCCACAACCATTGCAATTTCCCTCGGGCCGGGTGGACTTCGGCGCCGAAGGGGAAGAGTCTGAGCGGGCAACTCTCACCGGCTCCGAAGACAGTGGAGCCGATGAAGGTGACCCGCCTCTCGAAGCTCTAGCCGTCGGCTCCGAAGCCAGAGGAGTCGAGGCTGGAGGCAGACCGTTCCGCCCTCGGCTCTGAAGTCCGTGGAGCCGATGGAGAAGCATGCCGAGATTTCTTTGTGGCCGGTTCCGACGGGCTGGTCGGAGCCGACGATTTCTTTTTCTTCAAAGAGGAAGAAGATAAAGACTCCTCAAAAGAAGGTGTAATAAGCCCTTTTAGAATCAATTTGTTTTTCCTCTCTTGGAGGACTCGGGAGGAAAAAGCGTGACAAACGCTGCATGACTCCTGGAGATGTTTAGGGCCTAAACAATACACACACACGACGAGTGATTGTCCGTTATGGACATTTTGTAGCTGCATTTAGAGCATTTCTTGAACCCAGATGGTCTGTGCTCTTTCGACATACTGACACACAAACACTACAACCAAAGAGAAACTTCTTCCAAAACTTTGTTGAGAAAAATGTAAATAAGGACAAGACCCCTCTAACAGAAACGGGATTACTTGACCAACTAACACTACAACAAGACTCACACTAATATCTCAATCACCCGCGAGGGCAAGGCCCCTCTAACTTAAACGGGATCCTTTCCCTCAATTTTAAGACAAATTTACCACAAAATTTCACTAATAATCAGTCACACAACAATGATAGCTGTTAAAACAGCTTTTGGGTAGAGTAATCAAAAATTTCTGACAGAAATTTTAGAAGAAATAACAACTTAGCTCAGCCAAGTCCGAGACCACATCTTTGCTTGTAAAGCGGCAAACGAGATCTGGGGAAGCAGTGGTGGTGCATCCTGGGATGTGGGATAGCTCAGCCAATAAGAGACTTCGTTCTATAGTATAGCGTGCCGAGTCGTAGCCGAGGATCGGCTCTGAACCCATCAGTACAGAATGTAGGCGAGATAGGATCACATAACATCAGAAATATCAGATTCCTGATCAAAAGAATCAGAAGGAAAATCAGTTCTAGGTCTCTTAGAGGGGGAAGGCTGACTTCCCCTAATTAAGGTAATAAGCTCTTCAGCCATTCTAAGCATTTGTTTTTTAGGCATATGGGCCTGAGCATGTGGTTTGGACGTCGGTTTTCTAGGCGTGGGTTGAGTTTTAGGCCTAGATGAAGAAGATGGTGTCAGCTTAAAATGCAAGTCTGTAGGCCTGAATACACCCTCAGAAGCCGGTGCCTGCACATCGGCTCTGGCCCCATCCAAGGTAGAGACATCCACAGGTTTCATAGTTGAAGAAGCATCCCGTGGCATACCGGACTCCGAATGAATCTCAGCAGAGGCCTGCAAATCTGAAGTAGTGAGTATCAGGGGCTGCGAAAGCGCCTCACTGAGTACCTGTGAACTGGCGACTAGCTTAACGGAAGCGTCATCTGCAGTTTTGGACCTATGCAGTCTGTCTCCGTCTTTATCATTACATTTTTTCGGAATATCGGTAGTCGGATGGCTTACCGAAGCCATTTCTGGATAGTTATACAGAGTACAAAATAATTTGCTGCAAATATAGCCTGATGACGGATAGTTCGGGGATTGAACAAGGCATAAAACCGACAGCGAGGGACATCGTGGTTTGGGCCTAAGCAAGGAATGCAGTACAAATGAAAATCTTTACAAGGTATTTGCTTTCCACAGGAAAGACAATTGTTAACTTTTACTGACATCGGTTAAGAGCAAGAAAAAGGATCCCAAACGGGGTACTTAGCTTTTTTGAAGACTTTGGCTCTGAAACTCAAAAACGAAAATTTCAGGAGTCGGCTGACCGGCACTTGCGAACTGCTTCTGCTTTGGACACCGCACAGCAAGAAAGACTGGTGTAATGGCGTTGGCTGCATGTTTTATACCCCTGACGACCTGACGTCATGGAAGAAGAGACAGCATCCAACGCAGGAATCCAAGACTCTGGTATTCAGGCCGACTGAGGGCTACCTGCAGGCAGATAACCCAAATGTGATGACTGCAACAGTGAAACACGAAAAACATCCAGACACAGGACTGTTTACTAGGAAAAAGACCTTACAATATTCTTTACCATTTACTTGCTGCTGTCAAAGCATGTTACTATATAAAGTTAATAGAGTCATTCCCCTATGCAAGAATGAGAAAAAGCACACTAATTTTTCTTTTGTCATGCTGTTTTAACCAGATCCTTTTTTTTTACACTGCAGTGCCTACATTTCTTAAAACTAAACAAAGAGGAAGGGAGGAAGAAACAAAACAGAACAGAAGCACCTATTTACATTTGTATCCCATTACACTTAAAAATAACTGAAAAAAAAATTATAACATGCAGAGAAAATCATGCACCACTTAAATACTGTTAAAAAAATGTTTGTTTTACTTACACTTAGCACTCTCCCTCCTCTTCCCCTCTCCTGAGTATTTTTCCAAAGATTAATGACATGAAGTAGGGCAGATGCTTTACAGTCCCCTAAAAGTTTAATAAAATCCAAAAAAGTCCAATATTTCCAGATTTTCTTGTTCTGACCTGTTTCACAGTATAATCATTGCTTTGTAATCCCACATTTGTTAATTTCCAGGTTACTGGTTTTAGTCTACAAAGGTTAATGACATGAAGTAGGGTATATGCTTTAGAGTCCCCTACAAGTTTAACAAAGTCCAAAAAAGTCCAATATTTCCGGATTCTTTTGTACTATTCCTGTTCATCTCCACCTTTTTTACATTGTCTCTGCTTCATCTCCAGTCACAATCGATTCTTCTAGTCAACTTCTGTGATTTTTTTTTCTCTCTCTCTCAATCATTTTGCATTGAAACATTGGGAAAGATTTCAATGGCACAGACTCTCTGTGGTCTTTATGACCAGTAGAACAAGAAGCAGAATCTCCTTCTGTTTCACATCTCACTTTTTTGTTGGACAAACATTTGTATTTATTCCTTAGCGCATACTTCATAAAAAATGTTTTTGTTCCTCCAGGGAAAATATTTTGAGGATAACCGAATACAGCAGTTTAAATCTCATGCCTGCTTCTCAGCATGCCCTGTATAATGGAATACATTTATTCCTCTACTGGCTGGTGCGCAATGAGTAGCCATTCTCCACAAACACTCTGCTGTCTCCCACTTTTAGTGTTTTGTCCTTCTGCCCCAGTTTTGTCAGAATCAATGCCTTCTACTGGTAAGATTTCATTTTTACTATTAAAGGTCTATGTTGTTTTCTCATAGCCAAGTTTGGAGCACACACACGATGTGCACTTTCCATTAACAATTCTTGTTGTGGAATACCAGTCCAGTTGCTTAGTTGTACTTTTGTAAAATGAATACAGTCTGTTCCTTCCAGTTTCTCTGGTACAGCAGAAAATCTAAGATTTTCCCTACATGCTCTGTCCTCTAATTCTGTTAGTTTTTAAACATCTCTTCTTGTGCAGTCTTAGATTCAGCCAGCCTTTTATTCATTTCAGTCTCTAAGTTTTGCAGTTCTATCACCTTATCTGAATATCTGTTCAAAACTTCTTTCATTTTTCAGCTTTTTATCGTTTGTGTTAATATATTCCATCAATGTTTTTTTTTTTTTAAATTTTAGCCAGGTCTGTGTGCAGGTGCTTTATGCTTTCCTCTAGGTTATTTGTGTCCAGAACTTGCACTGCTTCTTTCTGAACAACTGCAGTACTTTTTCCAGTGTGTGTTTTTTTTCCTCAACTTTTGTAGCTGATTTTCCTCCAGGTTCTTTATATTTCTTTTCCCTGGCATCTAGGCAGTGCACTTACTAGTCAGTTACTGAAATTTACTCAGAAATCTAGGTTCACTGGCTTTCTCTGCTAAGTTTCTGTTTTCAGACTAGGAGAGACAGAATTAAGCTGTTACTCAATGTACAGACGTCTTGGAAGTTCCGATTTAGAAAGCTCCTTGATCAAATCTCTTTGTATCCTGGTGAAATGTATCAAACAGTTCAGCAACTGAAGGGGAAAAGTTACTGAGACATAAATGTGCTTGACATACATGCCCAATACCTTTGACTCTCTATTAGGAAGGTGGACAGACAAGCTCTGTTCTGCAAGCTCTCTCTTAATGGCTGCCACCATTACCATAGCATCTATTGGGACTCCCTTGCTCCAGTGGGCCCTATCTTTAGGAGAAGCAAGAAATTTGTTGGTTTCTTAGGGATAGGTTCCAGTGTATTAGGTTCCTTCCATGCTCTGCATGAGGTAAGATTGATTTACTCATCAGCCACCGGGACCACCCAAGACATTGCTGGGCCAGCCACAAAAGCCTCAGAAACACTGACTCCTCTTGGAAAGTGATACTGGAGGACCATCACCTCTCTATTTATGAAGTTATAGCATCTCTCCAAAGGAGACATCATCAGGTGCAGATCTGGGGGACCCTTCCCTTCATGAAAGTCCATGTCTTCAGTAACAGATTTTTGAAGGGAATCTAGGTGTCTCCTTTTGCATATTCTCTTCCCATCATTGGGATGGTCTGGTGAAGTACTGGAAGAAGGTGGGGAGTCCTGTACGAGGGCTGACTGAAGGTTTACATGGGGTGGCTGTCCTGGTGGAGTAGGCATGATAGGATCAGCGCTCAGATTAAGTAGGGAGAGAATATGATTTGAAGAGGGCAAAGATGTGCTTTCTCTGGGTAAACAGAAAACCCGCTCCACAACCTCAAAGGCACAAGGTCCAAAATAAACAACAGTTGCATAGGTACCAAAGCCACTGGTGCCAACTTCTGTAACTCCATGGAATCCTACCTTGAGGAGAGAGTCAGATCCAAGCTAACTCCAAACTGATGAGAGGCAAGGATGGCTCCGAAAGTCTCAGAGTCAACCTCCAACACGTTGGCTCTGAAAGATTTCCTGCTCCAAGGAGGTTGGAGTTGGTCAACTCAGGGGAAAGGGTGGAGTCAAAGAAACAGCAGTTTTTGGATCCAACAAGGACATCTTTGAAGATTTTGGATCGGAGGGTCAAAAAACACTATTCAGATCAGAGAAGGCAACGTGATGTTGAGATAAGGGCAAGCTCATGGGTCCAATGGGAGAAGGAGCCAGAATGCCCTTCATCTGAATCTGAGCCCTAAGAAACTGGCTCATCATCCTATCCACATCTGCCTAGGACAAGCTCCTAGAAGACTTAAGGTATGAAGTAGTAGATGGTGGCCTATAAGATTTTCTAGGTGTCTCTAGTAAGAAGGGTGGATGGAGACAGAGAGATATCGGATTTGGGGTGAAAAGAGGAGATCACATCTGAGGAGGACAATCTGTGCTTCTTTCGATTTGTTAAATTTCAGTGCTTAATATGTCCTATGTTATGTGACTGTTTGTGACTGATGTTTTGCAGGTTGATCTTTCAGTATATTATTTAAATGTATTTCATAAATATATATATTTATATTTATCTATCTACTTATTTAAATATATATATATATATATATATATATATATATATATATATATCACTATATATTCACACACACGCGCACCCATATATATATATATATATATATATATATATATATATATATATATATATTGCTATATATTTACACACACATACACATATATACGTGTGTGTGTGTCTGCGTATGTGTGTGTGTGTGTATATATATATATATATATATATATCTGTATATATATATATATATATATATATATATATATATATATATATGTGTGTGTGTGTGTGTGTGTGTGTATATATATATATATATATACACACACACACACACACACATGTGTATATATATATATATATATACATATATATATATATATATATATATATATATATATATAGGTCCCCTTGACATGGTCGACATTTCAAAATGTCGAAGACCATATGGCTGAGATCATATGATCAACTTCTTGAAATGCCGACCATGCGGAACCGGCATTTCCGTACAGTGCGGAATGGAAAGATTTCCATTCCTGCACTGTAGCGCGATCTCAGAGTTGGTATATTTAAGTTACAGGGGTGTGGGGGGAGGAGCAGCTAGCAGTGTTAAGGTGTTTGTTGTTTTTTATTTTGTTCTCTACATGTTCGACATTTCAAATGTCAATCATATGGTCTCAGCCCTATGGTTTTCGACATTTTGAAATATCGTTCATGTAAAGTAGACCCATATATATCTATATATATATATATATATATATATATATTTACACACACACACCACAAAAAAGCACCAAAAGAGAGGAGGCAGGAATGAAGAAAGAGAGGGCTACTGCAGTAGTGATCTAGTAGGTTCACAGGTTCAAAGGTTTACACTAAGCTAATGACCACAAGTGCCTTTACAAGCCTAGCTATGCAACCCATCTTAGTTTTCTCACCCAGTTCCTTAGATGCCTACATGGTGGAGTATGTTAGTAAGGAGATAAAAAGAGTTATGTACTTAGCATAACATGGCATCTGTGTTATCCCACGTCATTATTCCTCACAGTAGGGTCTTGGATCCAACATCGGATCTGAGCCAGCAACTTTTAGCTTAGACAGATCCAAGGCTGAAGTTCCTCCCTCACCTAGAATCCCCTGCTGCCATCCAACCATCAGATCGAGTTTGCTAACATAATCAGTATCACTACAACCCAAAAGGAAGAAAGGGGAATAGTTCTTCACCCACAAAACTCCAACTTCCTCAGAAGATCCAACAATGAGGGGGATGGTGGGAGGGAAATGTGAGGAATAATGACATAGGATAGCATAGATGCCAAGTTATGGTAAGTACATAGCTCTTTATCTGATGTTATCCATGCCATTATTCCTCACAGTAGGGTCACAGTCCCCAGCTACAATCTACCTCAAGGAAGGACATGCCGAAGCACTGTGGAACCAAAGAAAGCCCTGTTCCTGGAAACCAAATTGCTCTTGTAATGTGATATAAAAGTGTGAGGAATAGACCAAGTGGTGGCAGAGTAAATACCATCAATGCAGACTCTGGCCATGCAGGCTGAAGTATTAGCCACAAACCTAGTAGAATGAGCTCTAACCTTTCCTGGAACTACAAGATGCTTGCTGTAGTAGACTGCAGAAATATAGCTGGAGATCCATTTAGCAATAGTCACTTTAGAAGTGGGGAGGCCACGTCTATTTGGGGAGAAAGCCACAAAAAGCTGGTATGATTTGCAAAATTCCTTAGTCCTATGCAGATAAAATCGCAATTGCCTGTGTGCATCCAAAGTATTCAGAAAGTACTCTCTTTTATTGAAATAATTGGGAAAGAAAGCTGGTAACGGAATACATTGGTTCAGATTGGATTTAGTGGAAACCTTGTGTAAAAAGGATGGATTCGTTCTAAGAGACACTCTATCCTTCTGTAAGACCATATAAAGGGAAGCAATTGAAAGGGCTTGTAGCTCGGACACCATCTTAGCCGAAATTATGGCTACCAGGAAGGTAGTTTTCCAAGACAAAAATATGAAATTGCAAGAACTAGCAGGCTCAAATGGACTCCAAGTCAGAGATTGTAGCACTAAGGTTAGATCCTAAGGAGGCAAAGGATCCTTAATGGGCAGTCTTAGAAGGAAAATGCCTTTCACGAAGGCTTTACATAGTCAGGAAGAGAATGTAGGTTCGCTATTCTCATGAAAATTGGAAAGCGCAGCCAGCTGAAGCTTAATATTAGAAAAATGTGCTCCTTCCTGAAAAAGTGAGGATAAGAACAAGACATCTGGTATAGAAACAGAAAAGGGGCCCAGATTCCTGCTCTTAGCCTAGATCGAAAACCTATTCCATTTGCTACTATAAACCTTTCTGGTGGAAGACTTTTGGGAGGCTAGGATAATATTCTTGATAGGGGAAGCTACCCTGGACTGTTTCAAACATCACTGGAACTGGAGAACCATGCGGTTAGATGAAGAGTCCTCAGATTAGGAAGAGGGAGCCCTGATGGATGGGAGATCAGATCCTGAAGGGGATCCAGTATCCAAGGGGGATACTTCAGGTGAGACTTTAGGAAGGGAAACCAAGGCTGACAAGGCCAGAAGGGGGCAATGAGGATAAGGGATGTCCTCAGGTGGCATGCTTTCTGCAAAACTTTGGGAATGAGAGGGATATGAGGGTAAGTGTAAAGGAGACCCAGAGGCCAATCGTGGACTACAGCATCCCTTGGTGACTCCCCGGGTGAGGGGGAGATTAGGGTGAAGTACATGCTGCATTTGTTGTTGGTTGGGGAGGCAAAGAGGTGGCAGCATGGTTAACTCCAGTGATCTAAAATCTGCTTTGCCACCATCAGACTGACAGACCATTCGTGAGGACTCAATATGGTTCCTTTGAGTTTGTTAGCTAACACCTTGGAGTCCATGGGTGTATGTGTTGCAAGAAGAAAGCACCTGGAGGACACTGCCCATTACCACACTATAATGACCTCTCTGCACAGCAGGTAAGATCTTGTTCCCCCGTTTGTTGATATACCAGACCACTACCATGTTGTCTGTCTAAACTGAAACCGTCCCAAGAGGAAGGCAATCCTGAAAGGCTTGCAACATTAGAAGGACTGCTCTCATCTCTAGGATGTTTATGTGTAATTTGGTCTCTACAGGGGACCACATGCCTTTGTTCTCCCCTGGAAATGCAACCCACCCCAACAGGGAAGTGTCTGTGATCACCATGGCCTTGGGAGGAGGGAGTGAAAAGGGCCTGCCTAAAATGAGATCCTGAGACTGTAGCCACCAAAAAAGCTGCTGTCTGCACTTTGGCATCAATATTATGGACATGGATATAGGATGAAACAGAACGGATTATTGAACCGCCAGAGTCCACTGTAAAACCCACATATGGTACCTTGCTAGTAGCACAAGCTGTATGGCCATGGATCCTAGGGTCCGAAGAACCAAGTGGACTGGAGGATTTGAAAGATTTAGGACTTGCATGACCTGCTCCCAGATCAGCTGTACTCTGCAAAGAAGTAATACTGCAGTCTCTGAGACAGAGTGTAGCTGGACTTCTATGAACTTTAATTTTTGCATCGGGACCAGATTGGACTTCGAGAGGTTCACTGTAATCTCCAACTGACTGAATAAAAAAGGACATACTGGACAGCTTGTGACAGTCAATGCCTTGTGGGTGCCGTGAAGAGCCAATCATCAAGGTACGGTAACACCTGGAATCCCTGCAGCCTCAGGTGAGTCGCCACCACTGCCATGCATTTGTTAAACACCTGGGGGGCTGTGGTGAGTCCAAAGGGCTGGGGTCTGAACTGCTAATGATAATGATTGGCCCCTAATTGGAAGCGAAGGTGTCTCCTCGAACGCCTGCCTATCCTGATGTAATAGTACATGTCCTGGAGATCCACTGAGCACATCCAGTTGCCCTTGTGTAAGACAGGCAGAATGGACTGAACAATGACCATCCACAACTTGGACTTCTTGACCGATACATTCAACTCCCTGAGATCTAGAATAGGATGGAGGTCCCCAGTCTTTTTTGGCACTAAAAAGAAGGAAGAGTAAGTTCCAGATTCTCTTTGTCCTGTTCGGACCTCATGGATGGCTCTTTTTTGAAGAACTTGCAGCACAATTAGGCACCCTATTCAACCAAAGCCTGAGTACCGGCTTTGTCCCAGCCAAGTGGAGGACAGCCACTGTCATCTCTTTGCTCAAAGGTGGAGCATCAATCGATCTGGGAAATTATAGATACATCAGCCTAACTAGCCTGATCTGCAAGGCCATGGAACAGATTATCATAGACCTCATTAACAGGGACATTGGCAACCTCCAAACACTCGACCCCGCACAGTTTGACTTTGTCAAGGGGAGGTCATGTCTGTTAAATCTGGTTGACTTCTTTGAGACAGTCACCAAAGCCATGGACAAAGGGAAGACTGTGCACACCGCCTACCTTGACCTGGTCAAGGCCTTTGACACTATTCCCCACTTGGGCATACTAGACAAACTCTCTCAACTAGGTGTCAATCCATATGTTATCCGATGGGTAAGCAAAACTGATATAAACCACCTAAATCAAAATAGGGGAAGCCACCTCAAGCAGTAGACCCATAATGAGTGGAGTACCCCAGGAATCAGTCTTGGGGCCTCTGTTATTTGGGATATACTTCTCTGAAGTGCAGGCCAAAACCAGTGGGTTATGGCTGACCAAGTATGCAGATGACTGCAAGCTGGGCGTGGTCATCAATTCCCCAAGTGATTTGGACATCCTCCAAGAGAGTCTCACCCAAACAAATGACTGGCACAGAAACATGGCCTCAAGCTGAATGCAAAAAAATGCATCATCATCCCCTGTGGGGAGAGTGATGTCCCCATATATTATCACATTAATAACAACATCCTAAGCATGCAATCAGTCATGAGGGATTTGGGCACCCAGGTTGACAGCAACCTGACTTTTGACCACCATTTTGCTTCTGTTGTACAGAAAGCCTTCTATATGGCGCACCTCATAAGTAAGGGTATCTCATCCAGCGTCAAGGAGGTCATAACATCACTGTACTCTTCCCTAATAAGGCAAATTATTGAGTACAATGTCCCCTTTGGCATGTACCTCACAAAACACATGCAGCAGCTGGAGAGACCACAGAGGTTCCTTGCCAGAAGAATCCAGGGCCTCTAGCATCTACCCTACACAGACAGGTTAAAATCCCTGTCCCTCTACTCAGTTTCATACAGACTCCTCAGAGGTAACCTCTGTCTGGCACACAAAGCAATCTCAGACCCTGCCTTAATGGGACTACTTCATATCCACAAGTCAAGTTCCACTCGAGTAACCCGCATGCGCAACCTCAACCTGCTCTGTGACATCAATAGGACTTCTTGGCAGGACAGATTTGTGTGTCAGAGACTCCACCATTTGTGGAATAGACTTCCTCTCCACATCAAGCTGAGTACCTCATTGTCCCTTTTCAAGCGCAACCTGGGTAACTAAATGGGGAAACAGAAAATACACCCCTGGGATTCCACCCACATCACTGCTGGACAGGAGCTTTGGGTGCTGACTTGTCTAAACATGGGCTAAACTCTTGGCTAGGCTTATAAGGGTCTCAGGGCCAAAAGCCTAGTAACTTCATATGAACTTATTTGAAGGCCAACTCCCTCTGGCGGGGTGGTATGTCAGGGAGATGCCTTTGTATAGCAGGGGGTTTTAAAAAGGGAATGGAATAACCCCTGGAAACGATGTTTAACCCCCACTGATTGGAAGCGATTTTTGTCCAGGCTCGTGAGTGAAGGGAAAGATGGACTATGACTGCCTCCAGGGCAGGACAGTCAGGCAACACTTCAGGAGCGCTGAAAAGGCTGCTCAGAAAAGGATTCACTGGAGCCCTGATTTTGTCGACCCCTCCTGCTTCTAGGGCAGTGTCTGCTGCTGAATCCTCTCCCCTTGCCTCTGGAAGAGGAATCATCAGGAGTGTCCTGGAAGGAAGATTGTAACCTCTGGAACCACATCTTCTTAGCTCCTCACTGGGTCTTGGAAAATGACCTCTGAGGAGCAGAAAACTTGTCTCAACAGCGGACAAGGTCTTCCCTTCCTGCTCACTATGGGTTAGAGTTTCTTTTACAGAAGGTCCAAAGAGGGTGCACTCGTCAAAGGGAGCATAGGTAAAAGATGCTTTGAAGGACTCCGCAAACCTGTATAGTTGTAATCAAGCATGGAACCTTATAGCTATGCCGGTAACCACCGCTCAAGAGGTAGCTTTTGCTGCACTGGAAATTAGCCTCATTGAGGAATTAGTGAGGGACGTCAGAATAGACAGCTTGGGAGACAACTTCTTGAGGTCCACCTCCGGCAACAACTCTGTAAGGAAGTGGTGAATTCTTTGACCAAGTCCTTTTAAGGCAGGTGAAGTGTGTCATATAATTAATTGCCCTCAGTCCATAGGTAGCTGAGGCAAGCATATGCTTCCCATGCTGGTCAATCGCTCGAGACTCCCTGTTCGGGGGATGGACCGTGGAGCTCTGCTCCAAAAGCTCCTTCTTGGTGGCAGTGGCAACCACGATGGCATCGACTGGGACTTCTTTGCTCAAAATGGGTCAGTCCACAGGAGGGCTAAAGAGCTTGTCGGGTCGCTTAGGTACTGGTTCCACAGTGTTGGGTTTTTTTCAGGCCCTGCGGGTGATAAGATCCATCAATCTGCCAGCAGGAAAGGACAACCAGGAAGCAGATGGGCCTGTTCCAAACACCTTCAGAACCACGGACTCCTCCAAAGATGGGGGTTGGGGAGACTATCCACCCTTTTGCCTCAGGATCTCAAGGATGTCCCCAATGGTAACATCGTCAGGCAGAGATCTGGGGGACCAGTCTCCTTCATTGAGGTCTGTGCCCTCTGTGAAGGACTCCATGGGAAAGTCCAAGTGTCTCCTCCATGGGGGGCTCTGGGGAGGACTCGGAAGATGCGGGTATCTCGTGTTGGGAGGAAACCCCCTGAAGGCTAGTAGGGAGGGATGACCCTGGACACGATGAGAGGCTTCACCACCCAAGGTAGAGAGGGGAAGAGCTGGAACTGGAGGGGTGGGAGATGTCGCTCCAGTCCTGGAGGAGGTCCTCTCTATCATCCAGAAGGCCGACAGGCTGGAAGCAGTCCAGCCCCATTCCCAAGGGTTGAGGCCCCCTGGAAAGGAAGAATGGCCCCAGACACAGCCCGGTGGTCCCTAGATGATGCCGTCTGGAGCTATCAAGGGCCGAGGCCCCATAGGAAGAGATCTGTCCAAAAGGCCCAGACCCAACCCTGTCCCCATGGAGCCGGAGTCGACCACTCCGGCACATGGGCAACTCTGGTCCAAGGGCAGAGGAGCAGAGCAGGATAGGGTCGAGAAAAAGGGAATACTTGACATCATCGGGATCTGACTGCAGGTATCCAAGTCCTAAGATTCCAAAGCCCCTGGGGTCAGAAGAGGAGAAAGGAGAATTTTGATTGGAGAGGGTCCCCTAGCAGTGTGAGCTGGGGATGCCAGAAGCCCCAACTCTATCTGGGCCTACAGGACGCTCATCATCCTCTCCATATCTGAAGGCAACAAGCTCCTAGATGATCTCAAGGAAGCAAAGGCATGAGTAGACTTGGCTGGAGACTCAACTCTGGACACCGAGGATCTAGTCTGTGATTCAGAGTTCAGCTCCGAGATCTAGGAGCTGACTGACATAAATGCCTAAAGGATCCAGGCAAGGCCATATCCTCAATAACTATGGTGGGATCCGACAAGCCTGTCAGATCCGAAGACCGAATGGTAGAAAAAATCAGATCTGACAAACTGATCAGATCCGAGGCTGGTCTGCCCTTAGCCAGATCCGAGGGCCTCTGATCTGAGGAGGCCCTGGATCCGGAAGAAGAATCCAAAGATCAAGGATCCAAGATGGCCCAGGCTGTAGTCAGATCTGGGGATCTGACAGCCTAGGTTTTTTTGAAGCCACCAAAGGAATGGGAGGAGCTTTCTGCTTAGGATCCGAAGGAGTAGCCTTGGAGGGAGAAACATAAGGACCCCCTGAATCATATCTTTAAGCAGCAAGTTATTACAGCACTCCTCTAAGGCCCTGGGATTGAATGCAGCACAGATGTCGCATTCAACTTCCAGGTGAGGAGTTCCTAAACAATACAAGCACACCTCATGTGAGTCGGAATTGGGCATCTTCAGACTGCATGAAGAGCACTTCTTAAACCCCAGAGGGCTTTTCAGACATAATGGAAAAAGACCTAACATTGTAACGGTCTAAGAGAAGAAAGAAAGAAAAGAGCGCAAAATGCCTAACTGACAAAAGGGGAAAGTACCCTGCCAAAAACTAGGATATCTAAGGGAGGCGAGATAACTACTAATACTAATACTAGGTAGACTAAAGTTAAACTACTTTAAATCAAGACAAACAAGAAAACAAAAGTACTTAACTGAGCGAGAGCCAGGGATCACATCCATAGCAGAATGCAGCAAATGAGATCTGAGGGTTAGAGGGCAGTAGGGGATTCTGGGAGAGGGAGGAGCTTGAGCCTTAGATCTGTCTACGCTAAAAGTTGCCGGCTGGGATCTGATGTCGGATCCAAGACCCTACTGTGATGAATAATAACATGGATAACATCAGATCAAAGGGTTATGGGGCGGTATATTAGTTGGGGATCAATTTACTTTCTGTCAGCCTCTGTTGATCAGAGACATGGGGCCAGACCGGGAGTGAATTTGCAATTTCCCAGCAAATGATCAAAGTTTTGTTTGAATAGGGTCAGGGGTGAACTCTGCTTCACATAAATGGGAGCTTATTCCATAACACAGGGATGCTTTGAGACAGACATCAGTCTCTCCAGCATGTTCTATTTATGTTGCAGGCAAAGTTCATCTCCTTGGATATAGTCCTGTTTGTTTTGAGGATGTGAAAAAGAGATCCATCAGAGCTGGATCTGAGGATGCCTTATATGCCAGGCATAGATCGCTTCTCAGTAACCTGTAGGAGATGGAATACAGAGATTGGGCCTTAAGCTGATCTGTGTAGGACAGGGTATTCATATCTTGGATTCTCTTGGTGTCTCAGCAACAAGTACTGTGTTTCTACATTTTAAGTGTATGGAAGTGTGTTCAAGCAGTCTATTCTGGCCATGGAAAAAGAATCCAATTTGCTGCTGCCTCTAGAATACTTCTAGAGTTCACCACTTTCCAGAAAGCTACAGAAAAAGCAAAAGAACTGATGGAATGGGCCTTAACTTTACTTGGAAGTGACTTGATATAGTGTGCATAGCAGAAAAAAATAGCATGAGACAACCATCAAGAAATCTTTTACTTTGATACTGTCATTTTCTCTTCCTTCATAAGAAGGAAATAGCTTATCAGATTTCCTGAAGGGTTGAGTTTCTTCTAGGTAGTATCTGAGCTGCCTATGGACATCCAGAGTAAAAAGTATTCTTTCTCCCTTGTTCTGGGGTTCTTAAAAAAAAAACCAAGGAGATTAACAGGTAGTTTGCCTTAGCTGTAGTTATCAGTCACCTTGATTCTTTTTTCTCCCCAAAAAGAAAAAAGTAGTCAGGGAGTCTTTGGGTATCAGGCTAGCTCCAGTTGTGCCTCAGCCACTGCCACTTGACATGGCCAGACTTGGCTCCTTGTTCTATTCATCATTTTCTCCCAGTCCTACTAGTGTAGCACCTAAAGCCACTAACGACCAAGATGTGTGTATGTATGTATGTATGTATATATCTATCTATATATATATATATATATGTATATATATATATATATATATATATATATGTATATATATACACACATATATATATATATATATATATATATATATGTATATATACATACATACACACACACATCCTCTGTGGCTACAGCTTTGCCCTCTACAGGCAAGGGAAAAAACACTCGTCTCTCGCTGGGGAAGGGGCCGGTGAAGGTCTATCAGATAGCCAGGAAAGGCAGCCTGAACCGTGGGAGTGTGTGCTTGTCTTGGGTCAGTCCTTTTCTAGTGAGAGTCCCAGAAAAAGAAAAGTAAAATATGTGGCTTTTCCATTTTATATCTCTATGAACAGGAAGATTTGCTGGGATTTAATAGGGAATTAAATTATGTTTTTACTTTTCCCATTTTATTTTCAGGAAAGAAAAGAAAAAGGGGTTTGAGGTTAAAAAAAAAAAAAAAAAAAAAAACACTGACATTCACCAGCCTTAACACCAAAATCCTAAACAAATATGTATGAATAAAGTTAAAACTTTTAGTTATGTACTTACCATAACTTTGGATGTATGGGATCCATCTCGCCTACATTCATAACTGATGGGTTCGGAGCCGATCCGTCGGCTCCGACTCGGCCACTATACTCTAGAACGAAGTCTCTCATTGGCTGGGCTACCCCTTATCCCATAATGCACCACGCCTGCTTCCCCAGATCTTGTTTGTTCGCTTTCATACATACATACAGGTACAGAACACATACCAATAACTGTAACCAACTAGAGCCCTTCCAGAGGAGAGCTCAGCAAGACCAATGTTTCCTCCAAATCCAAAAGGTAGGGGGAAGGAGGGTGGGTATGTATGAATGTAGGCGAGATGGATCCCATACATCCAAAGTTATGGTAAGTACATAACTAAAAGATGTAATGGGATTCTATCTCGCCTACATTCATAACTGATGGGACAGCGTCCCTAGCACTTAAAACCCCGGGTGGCTCACTGGAACACACTCCTGAGAACTGCGGAACCAAATGAAGCTCTGACTCAGGAAGCCACATCAAGCTTGTAATGAGAAATGAAGGTGTGCGGAGAAGACCAAGTAGCAGCCGCACAGATATCATCTATTGAAACTTTGGAATGAAAAGCTACAGAGGTAGCCATAGCCCTGGTAGAATGAGCTTTGATTGGGAAAGGCAACTCTTTGCCTGACTGGGAGTAAATGAACGAGATGCAATCCTTAATCCATTTGGCAATTGTGGCTTTGGCAACTGGAAGACCTAATCTATTCTCCGCAAAGGGCACAAACAGTTGGTCAGATTTTCGAGTCTGAGTGGTCCTATCCAAGTAAAAACGCAGTTGCCTGTGAACATCCAACTGGTGGAAGGTGTATTCTGCTCTATTAGAAAAATTTGGGAAGAAAACGGGGAGCTCCAATGATTGCTGAATGCATAAAGGGGATGCTACCTTAGGCAAAAAGGAAGGATTCAATTTAAGGGAAACTCTGTCTCTGTGGAAGATCAAATAAGGAGGGGAGGAACAGAGAGCCTGAAGTTCTGAAACACGCTTAGCAGAAGTTACTGCCACTAGAAAGGCAGTTTTCCAAGATAGGAATTTTATATCACAAGTGGCTGCAGGCTCAAAAGGACGGGCAGTTAAGGAGGCCAGGACCAAATTTAAGTCCCAAGGGGGCACGGGATGAGCCATAGGAGGCCTGAGGAGCCAGGCTCCTTTAAGAAAGGACTTGCACAGTCTGTTGGCCATTAAGGAAGGCTCTATAGCAACATGAAAATTAGATATAGCAGCCAGTTGGACTTTACGTGTAGAGACTGAAGAGCCAGAATGAAACAATAAAGCTAGAAATTCCAAGACCTGCGGAACTGGGGCCGTGAGAGGATCAATGCTTCGCTGCTGGGCCCAACAAACAAACCTTTTCCATTTGCTGGAATACAGCTTAACGGTAGACGGCTTGTGGGAAGAAGACAAGATGTGCATCACTTCCGAAGAAAGAGAAAGATTCCTAACTAAGGATGGAAGTGGAGTAACCAAGCGGCCAGTCGCAGCGACCGGAGGGACGGATGATAGTGTCCTGCCGGATTGGATAACAGATCCGGCACTGGGTCCAGAATCCAAGGGCCCTGTACCGTATATTTCTGAAGAAAGGGGAACCAAACCTGGCGGGGCCAATGTGGGGCGACCAAAATCATGTGGCACCCGACATGAAGGGCCTTCTGAATCACCCTCGGGAGAAGGGGAATCGGGGGGAAGGCATAAAGCAGACCCGGGGGCTAATAGTGGGCTACAGCGTCCCTGGGAGACTGTCCCTGAGAGGGTGTCAGAGTGAAGAACTCTCTGCACTTCGCATTGTTGGGGCTGGCGAACAAGTCGCAACAAGGGAGGCCCCATTTGGCGAAGATCTGCGCATCCACTCTGTTGTTGAGGGACCACTCGTGGGGCAACAGGAGAGTCCTGCTGAGCCTGTCTGCAATCACATTGGCTTTTCCCGGAATGTGCGTGGCTACTAGGAAACGTCAAGAGGCTATGGCCCAGTGCCATACTCTTATGGCCTCCCTGCAAAGGGGGTAGGACCTGGTTCCACCCTGCTTGTTTATGTGCCAAACTACCGACATGTTGTCGGATAGAATCGCAATAGTACCTTGGGGGAGAGCATGATGAAGTGTTTGTAAAACCAGAAGCACTGCTCTCATTTCCAGGATATTGATGTGAAGGTGCGCTTCGCAATCCTGCCACGTGCCTTGGACAGACCTGTCCAGATAATGACCCCTCCACCCTATCTGGGAGGCGTCCGTGGTCACTTTGGCAACAGGGGGCTGAAGGGCGAAGGAACGCCCCCGGTCCAGGTTGGACCGACATAGCCACCAACGGAGGTCCCGACGACAACTGTCCGTTATCAGAACCAGGTGGTTCAGGGGGAGTTCTTGGTATGACCATTGAACTGATAATAGCCATTGCAGCACCCGCATGTGCAACCTGGCTAACGGTACTAGGAGAATAGTTGCAGCCATCGAACCCAACAACTGAAGAATCTGCCTGGCAGGAACTCGAGATTTGGGTAACAAATTTTGGACCTGTGATTGTAGAATCTGAATTCTGTCTGATGGCAAAAAAGCCCGCATCCTTTTTGTGTCTAACTCTGCGCCTATAAAGGTGATACGCTGAGATGGCCGCAGCACAGATTTTTTCCAATTGAAAGAGATTCCTAGTGAGAGACCCAAGGTTACTGTGGCCATGAGCGCTCGAACCAGTAGATGCTTGGAGGTGGCAGTGAGGAGCCAGTCATCGAGATAAGAAAACACTTGGAATCCGAGACTTCTCAAGTGAGCAGTCACTACTGCCAGACATTTGGTAAACACCCTGGGGGCTGTGGTGAGACCAAAGGGCAGTGCACGAAACTGGAAGTGACTGGTTCCTAGGCGGAAGCATAAATGACTCCTGGACTCCTGACGTATCAATATGTGATAGTAAGCGTCCTTGAGGTCTATGCAGCACATCCAGACATCCTTCTCCAATAACGGGAGAATGGATTGAAGGGTGACCATCCGGAACTTGGACTTTTTCACAAAACGATTCAAAAGGCTGAGGTCCAAAATGGGCCTTACATCCCCTGTCTTTTTTGGCACCAAAAATAACTTTGAGTAAGTTCCTGATCCGATCTGGTCGGCGGGGAAGGGCTGGATGACTCCTTTTCTTAGCAGCTTTGAGACTTCTACGGCTGCTAGATCCCGTTGACTGGGTGGCACGTCCGGGATTCTCCTTGTAGGAGGAGGGGGCTTGAAAAAGGGGATGAGGTAACCTCCGGTTACAATGCGAAGCACCCACTGATCCTTGGTTATCGATTCCCAAGCCTGTGGGTGTTTCGCAAAACGACCCCCGACTGGCTCCGGAGAAGCACAGCCAGGCCACATCCTACGGACGTTGAGGGTAGGAGGAACCACGAAAGGATTCGCAGTCTCCAGAGTTACGGGGACCTCTGCCACCTCTAGGGTGGCGTCTTCCTGAATCCCCCCCCGCCTCTGGAGGGGGGATCACTCGGTGGAGTAGAGAAGAACTTTTGGGATTTCCGGAACCATATTTTCCCTCCTCTCTGGGCCTTGGGATAAGGTCTAGAGGGAGCGGAAAAACGGGCCCCAACGGCAGTCAAGGTCTTTCCCTCCTGTTCGCACCGAGTAAGTGTGTCCTTCACCTTGGGTCCAAACAAGGAAGACCCATCAAAGGGGGCTTCGGTGAAGGAAGACTTAAAGGCCTCCGCGAATGGACACAAGTGTAACAGGCCTGTCTCCTAAGAGCCACTCCTGTGCCCGCTGCTCTACTCGCCCCTTCGGCTGCATAGGAAATGAGCCTCATGGACGAGTTGACAATAGAGGTTAGGGTAGTCATCTGGGCGCCTACAGTCTGTGCTAACGCCTCAGGAAGGTTACCCGCAAGGGACTCTCCTAACTCCTTGAGGAGGTCCCTTTGGAGCCTCGGAAAATGACAAAGATAGTTCAGCGACCGCATGGTAAAGGTCGTTGAAGAAAGGGTACGCTTCCCGTACCTATCCATGCTCCTAGAATCCTTATTAGGAGGATGAATAGACGTCAAAGCCTCTGCCACGTCCTGCTGAGT
This sequence comes from Protopterus annectens, assembly GCF_019279795.1. Lineage (NCBI taxonomy): Eukaryota > Metazoa > Chordata > Ceratodontiformes > Protopteridae > Protopterus > Protopterus annectens. Next base: position 130,491,774 of record NC_056739.1, on the reverse strand, counting down.
GGCAGATGCCACCACCATAGCGTCAACTGCAACGCCCTTGCTGAGGAATTCTTTCTGGGGGGGAGCTGAAAGAAATTTATTGGGCCTGGCAGGCACCGGTTCCGCCGTGTCAGGATGTTCCCACACCCTTCGAGAGATTAGGTCCAGTAACTCGTCGAAGGGTGGAGACACCCAGGAGGAGGAGGAGGGCTGGGCCCCGAAGGCCTTGAGGAAAACTGACTCCTCCGCTGTAGGGGCTTTGGATTGCCAATCGCCTCTCTGTCTCAAGATCTCAAGGATATCCGAGAAAGAGACGTCATCCGAGGACGATTTAGGGGACCCTTCCACATCCTCCTGGTCAGTATCTGAAGTGACGGATTCATCCTGGGAATCAACGTGCTTCCTCTTACACAGTTTCTTCCTTGGGGGTTCAATCGAAGCAGATTCGGAAGGACCCCCCGGAAGAAGGGAACCCCCCCAAGGGGGGTATCCTCAGGCCCCGGGGCCCCACTGTCGCGGGAAAGAATGTCTCCAGAGGCACCAGTACCCAGGACTTGGGATGGAGAGGTAGAAACCTGCTGAACCGGCAAGGTCATGGCCAGCGCACTCCTCATGGCCTCAAAAGCAGAACCTCCAGACTCTGCAGAGGGCACTTGCTGAGAGACCACGGTGGTACCGGGAATGCCTGAGGCAGATGCTCCGAGGGGAAGATTGGGCATCAAAGAGGCGAGCTCTACAGTGTTGCCCTCGGCCCCTGCCGAGGAAGACCCGGTACCAAACCCTGACACCAAGGACAGGGTAGGAATGAAAGTCGGAGCAGAGGAACTCCGAGGGGTTCCCTGCTCCGACTGGATGATTCCGCTCTGTTCTACCTGCACCAACTCCAATGGCTCCAAGCGGGTCGGAGGAGGAATCAAGTGTATGGGATGTGGAGTCGGCTCCGAAGCCGCGAGGGCTGTAGCCGAGATCATTTTAGTAAAAGCTGGGGACTGGAATAGCCTCTGGATAACCGTATCCAAATCCGAATCAGATAACCTAGAGGATTTGGAGGAAACAGATTGGGGCCGAGAAGACTTCTGCCTCGGCTCCGATAAAGCAGGGGACCGGCTCCGATAAGGTTCTAACACTACTGGAGCCGAGACCGGAATCGGCTGCAACAGTGTCGGCGCCGAAGGAGGTTCCGGAACCGAGGGGAAAGAGTCTGAGCTGCACACCTCCAATGGCTCCGAGATCAATGGAGCCGAGGTAGGTGATTGGCCTCTCGATGCACTCCCCTGCGGCACCGATACCAATGGAGCCGAAGAGAGAAGCACCGAGGCAGACCCTTCAGCCATCGGCTCCGAAGCCATTGGAGCCGTGGAAGAAGAAGTCGACCCTGGTTTCTTAGTTGTCGGGTCAGATGGACTGGTCGGAGCCGACGATCTAGCCTTCTTGGACGTCGGGCCCGACGGACTAGTCGGAGCCGACGATCTCTTCTTCTTGGGAGCTGGAGAAGAAGCCAAAGCTTCTTCAAAGGAAGGCTTAATCAGACCCCTAAGAATCAATTTATTTTTTCTCTCCTGGAGAACCCTGGAAGAGAACGCGTGGCATACACTACAAGAGTCCTGTAAATGTTTGGGGCCTAAGCAGTACACGCAGATGGCATGGCTGTCTGTAATAGACATCTTATAGTTACACTTTGCACATTTCTTGAAACCCGACTTTTGCTCCTTAGACATATTAGCAAGAAAAAGGCACAGGTGACTAAAAATAACACAAAAGGCAGTGACAGAAGTATGGGCTAAAGCCCTCTAACTTAAAACGGGCTTAGCCCGACAGAACAGGTGAACAATACAGAAAGGGGACTACGTGGGCTAAAGCCCTCTAACTTAAACGGGCTTAGCCCGAAACTGACTCAGTCACACCACATACAGGAAAATAGGAAAGTATACAATAAGGGCAAAAGCCCTCTAACTTAAACGGGCCTTGCCCAATCCACAAGCAGCGTGAAAAAGAAAAAAATAATTTTTTACCAAACAAGACACAAACTCTCACAAAGCTGTTAAAACAGCTGTTTGATCAAATTCTGACAGAAACCCTATGGAAAAAAGACCAAAAGGTCAAGAAAATCACTTAGCTCCAGCCAAGTCGAGACCACGTCCATCTTGAAAAGCGGCAAACGAGATCTGGGAAGCAGGCGTGGTGCATTATGGGATGAGGGGTAGCCCAGCCAATGAGAGACTTCGTTCTAGAGTATAGTGGCCGAGTCGGAGCCGACGGATCGGCTCCGAACCCATCAGTTATGAATGTAGGCGAGATAGGATCCCATTACATCAGATTTTTGCATAGTTTATCTAAAATATGTTTCCTGGCTAAAAAAATAATTTCACAGAAAAAAACATAGGTTTTCCCTATAATTGAATTGTGTCTCAGCAGCAAGTACTGTGTTTCTACATTTTAAATGTATGAGAGAGTGTGTGCAAGTGTGTCCCTCAAGAAGTACGGCTCATAGGTTGATAGCTAAGTACTAGACTGGCTGCCCTTGTGGATTATTTTAAGCCTAGCCAATTTCACCTTGGTGAGAATCAAAGTTTGTAACTCTTACAGAAGGACATGCCAGAGCACTGTCGAACCAAAGGCGCCTCTGCTTCTTGAGACAATATCTTATTTGTAATGTGTAACAAAGGTATGAGTCTTTGACCAAGTGGCTGCAGCACAAATATCATTAATGGAAGTTCTCGATGAAAAAGCAGATGAAGTAGCCATTGATCTAGTGGAGTGAGCTCTAGGGGGTCAAGGTAAATCTAATCCTTTTTGAGAATAAACCAACAAAATGCAATCATTTGGCCAGTGTAATTTTAGAAACTCCTTGACCCAAGCAGTTAGGGGAGAAGGAAACCTAATGGCTGATCAGACTTCCTGAACCGTTTTGTCCTGTGAAGATAAAAATGTAGTTGTCTGTGCATGTCAAGAAGGTGAAGCATGTGTTCTCCTTTGTTTGTAAATTTTGGGAAGAAGACTGATAATTGTATGGATTGATTAATATTACTCTCAGTCACCACTTTAGGAAGAAAGGAAGGACTGGTCCATAGAGACACCATGTCCTTATGAAAAATAATATAAGGAAGATTAGCTGATACAGCCTAAAGCTCAGAAATTCTTTTTGCCGATGTGATAGCCACTAAAAAGATTGTTTTCCAAGAAAGAAACTTCATGTCGCATATCTCTGCCAGTTCAAAGGGTTTCTGGGTAAAACCCTGAAGACTACAGTAAGGTCCCAAGGAGGAGAGGGTTCCTTTACTGAGGGACTGAGATGAAAGACACCTTTCATGAAGGCTTTAGATAATCTGGACAAAGCCAGAGAAAAAGAATTGCTTCCAGAATGGAAATTGGAAATTGCTGCTAACTGAAGCTTAATAGTAGTTAGAAAGAGAAGAATTGCTGAAATAGGTGTTGTAAAGGGGGTCAAAATTCTGATTGGAAGCCCAAATAGAAAATCTTTTCCATTTGCTTCTGTAGACCTTCTTGGTAGAAGCCTTCTGGGAGGCCAATATAATGTTACAAACTGGGGAAGAAGCCTAGACTGTCTTAACTATTTCTGGAAATGGAAATACCATGCGGTTAGCTTGACGGCATGGAGAGTGGGGTGTTGTATTCCAAATGGATAAGACAGGAGATCCTGAGTGGGTTCCCATATCCATGGGGGGTATTTCAAGTGATACCAGTGGAAGGGGAACCATACCTGTCGAGGCCAGAAGGGGGCAATGAAGATGACTGAACTCTTCAGCCTGCTTGCTTTCTATAAGAACTTGGGAATTAGAGGAAGAGGACGGTAAGCATGGAGGAGTCCCGGGGTCCAGTCATGAATAAGAGTATCTCTCAGTGACTCCCCAAGAGGGGAATCAGAGTAAAGTACTTGCTGCATTTGTTGTTGAGGGGTGACACAAATAGGTCACAGCAAGGCTGGTCCAAGCGGCTGAAGATCATGTTCGCTACTGTTTGATTAAGAGACCACTTATGGGGAAGCAGAATGGACCTGCTGAGTCTGTCTGGTAGTGCGCTGGTTTTCCCCGGTATATGCGTTGCAATGAGAAAGCAGTCTGAAGCAATCGCCCATTCTTAAACCCTCATGGCCTCTCTGCAAAGCGGATTAGAGCATGTTCCTCCTTGTTTTTTGATGTACCACACTACTGACATATTATCTGTGTGAACTGCAATAGTTCTCAGAGGGAGAACATCTTGAAATGCTTGCAACGCCAGAAGGACTTCTCTCACCTCTAGGACATTGATACACAACTTGTTCTCCAGAGGGGACCATGTGCCTCGGACAATCCTTGCCAAGAAATGCCCCCCCCCCACCCAAGCTGGGAAGCTTCTGTAGTCATAATGGTGAGTGTGGGAGGGAGGGTGAACAGTCTTCTCAGAAATAAATCGCCGAAATGGATGCACCAGCGAACATGACATTTACAGATTGGGGTGAGTCTTATGGGAAATGATAGGGGATAAAGTATGGACCACTGTACAGCCAAGGTCCATTGATCACAGGATTATACGAGGTTACTAGGCTAATGGCCCTGGGGCCCTTACAAGCCTAGCTAAGGGTTTATCCCCAAAAAAGAAACATCAGTCAGCACCTGTTGCCCCTGTCTGTGAGGGACACAGGTGGAACCACTGGGACAAATTTGTGGTTCCCATCCACTCATCCAGTTTGCGCTTGAAAAGGGTCAGCAAGGTACTCTGTTTGATGTGTATGGGAAGTCTATTCCACAGATGGGGCAGCCTCTGGGAGACATTGTCTCTCCAGCAGGTTTTGTTGATATCACATATTAGATTCAGGCCTTTCGAGTGTGTAATGTGCGAGGAGTTAGACTTGTGGATATGGAGCATCTCTAGCAGGGCAGGGTCACAGATTGTCTTGTAGGCAAGACACAGATCACCTCTGAGCAATCTGTACAATACCAAGTAGAGTGATAGTGATTTGAGCCTGTCCACATAGGACAGGTGTTGGAGGCCATGGATTCTCTTTCTGAGGTACGTCTGTGTCCTTTCCAGTTGGTGCAGGTGTTTGGAGAGGTACATACCAAATGGGGCATTATACTCAATTATTGGCCTAATGATGGAGGAGGACAGAGAGGTAATAACCTCCTTTTTCATAGGTTCACTTCCTGGCCTTATTTTTTTCTTGGTTCATAGATTAGTACTAGGCTAACTGCCCTTGCGAGCCATTTTAAGCCTAGCCAATTATCCCCTGTGAGACTCCAACCCTGCACCTTGTGTTTGTAAAGCAAACACCTTAACCATTAGGCCACCCTCCCAACCCTGGATTTTATGGATCCAATCCCTTTATTTATGATTTTATGGATCCAATCCCTTTATTTATGAGGTGAACCTAGTAAAAAGCTTTTTCTGACCACAGCCACTACATGATGGTCGAATGTGAGATTGTTGTCAACCTGTGTACCCAGGTATCTCACCATAGGTTGTGTGCTTAGAGGGTTGCCGTTGATGTGGTAATCTGTAGGGGACATGTTTCTGCTGAATGGTATGATAATACATTTTTTTGCATTTAATTTAAGGCCATGACTTTGGCACCAGTCATTTGTTGCTGTGAGACCCACTTCATTTGGGGAGTCAATGACAGCACCTAACTTACAGTCATCTGCAAACTTGATCAGCCACAGGCCCTTTGTCTGGATCTCTGAGAAATAGATGCCAAACATTAGGGGTCGCAGGACAGATCCCTGGGGAACACCACTAGTGACAGGTCTGCTGTCAAAGGTGGAGGCACCTATTTTGACCCTGTGGGTCCTATCGGTGAACCAGTTAGCCAAGCACCTGATTACACAGGGATTTACGTCAAGTTGTGTTAGCTTTTCAATGATGCCAGAGTGGGGGGTTATGTCAAAGACTTTGGCCAAGTCATGGTAAGCTGTATGTACTGACTTTCCCCTCATCCAGTGCCTTGGTGACAGTCTCAAAGAAGTCAACCAGGTTGCACTTGACAAATCCGAACTGGGTGGAGTCAAGTGCTTGGATATTGCCTATGTCTGTGTTTACAAGATCCATAATAATACGCTCCATGGCTTTACAGATCAGACTTATCAAGCTAACTGGGAGATAGTTACCAGGGTGAGTAGTAGTACCACCTTTGTCTAAGGGGATGACAATGCTAGTTCTCCACTCTGCTGGAATGAAGACTGTTCTTGGGCTGTGGTTGAATAGAGTGCTAAATGGTGAAGCTAGTTCTTACTGGCGATGGTGCAGTATACAGCCTGGGATACTATCAGGTCCCATGGAAGCTGCGTTCTTCACCTTGGATAGGGTCTTTACCACTTGATCCACAGAGATGTGAGGTGCGGGACAAGTATTGGGGATGTCAAATGGGCCTTTTGGAGGGGACAGGGAGGTGAAGTTAGTGCTGAACCTATCTGCTAGCAGGCTGGCTAAGTCAACAGGAGCAGTGTAAGTGGAACCGTTAAATACTAATTTGGAACAAACCTGGGCTTTGCCATGGAGGTTCCTGACGTAACTGAAGAAGGCTTTGTGGTTTCCCTTTGTTTCGGGGGCTAGTTTCGATTCACAGTAGGCTTTTTAGGTTTTCACTAGTGATCAAATTTGCTAGTTGACGCTAAGGAGGGAGTTTTTCCTTTGGAATTTGTTCCTTTTTACCCTTGGACAACAGTTTCTTCCCTCTGTTGAAGGATTTGCATAAAGAATCTTGCTAGAGGAACTAGAAGAATGGCAGCTGACACTGACCCAAGAGCTTGTAGTACTAGTCTTATTGGAGGGGATGGGTAAGACAGTATGGCCAGTTCCTGATTTCTCAAAGATGTGATGGGATGAAGAGGTAAGGATGCCACCTGATTCATAGTATTCAATAGAGTCTCTATAAATTGCAGGGTCTGTACAGGGACCAGGTTAGATTTGGCATGGTTTATTGAGATGCCTAAGGTGTTGGAAATCTGGAGCAATTAATTCCTGGCTTGTAGAAGTTGATGCCTGGATGGGGTGGTGAGGACCCAATCCTTGAGATATGAAAACACCTGGAATTCTTTAAGTCTTAAGTGAGCTGCAACTACTGCCATGCATTTGGTAAATGTCCTGGGGGCTGTGGTGAGACCAAAGGGCAGTACTCTGAACTGGTAATGATCGTCTCCCATCCAAATGTGTAGACATTTCCTGGATTACCTGTCTATTTTGATGTGATAATACTCTTCCTTTAGATCTATAGAGCACATCCAATCATCCTTGCACAGAAGAGGCAGGATGGATTGAACCGTAACCATTTGGAACTTCATCTTCTTTACATATTGGCTCAAACTACTTAGATCTAAAATAGGTCTTAAGTCCCCCATTTTCTTTGGCACTGAAAAGAAGTGGGAGTAAGTTCCGAATCCTATCTGTTCAGGTGGGGCTTCCTGGATGACTCTTTTTTGTAAAAGCTTTCATATTTCCTGAGCTGCATCTTCCCTCTGACTGGGTGGAACATTGGGAAGTTTCTTCCTTTGAACAGGAGGAGGAGAAAGGGAAAATGGTATGTAGTAACCTCTGGATACGATTCTTAGCACCCATGAATTTTATGTGATATCTGTCTAGGTGTAAAGAGAATTGACCACCGACTGCCTCCAGAGGTGAGCAGTTGGGCAACACAGGAGTGCTGATAGGGCCTATCAGAGAAGGATCACTGAATCTGATTCTGGGGGCCCTCTCTGCCTCTAGAGTGACACTGTCCGTTGAAACTTCCTCCTCTGCCTCTGGAAGAAATATCCCCATGCGAAGCCACCATGGAAAGGTGTCTGAGATTTTCAGAACCACATCTTCTTGCTGCCTCATTATTTTCTAGAGAAAGTACGTTGAAAGGTAGAAAACTTGATTTCTATGGCAGTCTTCCCTTTCTGCTCACTGTGGGTGAGCATGTCTAACTGATGGCCTGAACAAGTTAGAACCATCAAAGGGGACAAAGGTAAAAGACACCTTGAAGGTTTCTGCAATGTTGCATAGCCTCATCTAAGCATGTCTCATAATAGTTGTGCCTGAACCAGCTGCTCATAAGGCACACTCCACTGCATGGATGATCAGCCTCATCAATGCATTAGAAATGGATAGAAGAGTGGCCAGTTGCAGAGAAACCTTCTTGAGATCCTTTGTAGACATGGACTCTGAGAGAGCATTTCAAAGTTCATTCGTCAGATCTCTATGCAGATGAATAAAGTGTGCCAGGTAGTTTAATGACCTCAGCATGAACCCAGCAGAGGCATACGCTCACTTTCCAAATCTGTCCATCGCTTTGGACTCCCTGTTCAGTGGATGGACAGAGAAGCTTTGTTCGGTGATCTCCTTCTTGGTGGCTCCCACCACAACTATAGCATCAACCAGGATTTCCTTGCTCTAGTGGGGTCTATCAGTAGGGGGAATTAAAAACATGTCTAGGCATTTGGGGACAGGCTTAACAGTGTCCGGTTCCTTCCAAGCCCGACGGGAAACCAGGTCAATAAGTTCATCTGACAGGGGTGACCCAAGACATAGATGGTCCAGCACTGAGAGCTTCCAGAAACCCTGATTCCTCAGGAGAAGGAGATTGAGAAGACCAGCAGCCCTTCTCTTTGAGGATTTCAAGGACATCTCCAAAGGAGACATCATCAGTTGCCGATCTGGAACATCCTTCTCTCTCATCAAAATCAGTGACTTCTATGAGAGACTCCATGGGTGAGTCTATATGTCTCCTCTTACACATCTTCTTTCACGGGACCTCTTCTGTGGGGTGTTCAGGAAAGGTATCAGAAGAGGGTGAAATTCCTCTGGGGAACCTGTCTGGAGGTTTCCCGGAACTGGCTGTCCCTGTGGGTCTGATACGCCCAGAGCTCGGACTCAATGAGGGGCGATGGTTAGGATCCAAGATAAGAGAGGATGGTTCTCTGTGCAAAGAGAAAGCCCCTTCTACCATCTGGAAAGCTGTCAGACCAGGGGAAACCTCTCCTTCCTTGGAGCTGAAGCCACCAAAGGACGTCATGGCTGTCCCTCAATCTGAGCTGTCCAAGGCAGAGGCTTCAAGAAAGAGGGATGGATCCAACAAAGTCAGGGCCAAACTCCAACCCACTTGGACCTAGCACCAACCTCTCAGATCTGAGACCCACTCTGATCTGAGGGTACTGGAGCAGAACCAGTCAGGGACATTGGCTGAGTCACGGAGGGAACCTTCCTTGGATCAGAAGCCACACCCCTGGAGGATCTCGCATCCTGGGACTCCGAAACCTAGGTCAGATGACAGAAGGAAAAAGAATGGGCTTAGCAGGTGCACTCATAGATCCATGAGGGGATGGAACTGGCAGGACCCCGATCTGGGTCTTAGCCTTGAGAAATCTCTGCATCATCCTATCCACATCTGCCTCTGTCAAGCTCCTCGATGACCTGGATCATGTGGATGCTGGTCTGGAATGCTTCCTCACTGTAAGGAACAGTTGGGTCAGTAGGGCCAGATAGACACGCTTCAAAACATACTCTGGAGTATGACCTCTGCATGTCAGATCTGAAGGTTTAGGATCCGAGAAGGCGGTAGAAAGCAAGGGGGAAACCACAATAGGAATTCAGCCTGTTGAATCCGAAGAGGATAGTGGATCCAAAGGCAGCTCAAAAGACTTCGGATCCAAGATGGTTGGATCCAAAACATTCTTCATCTTCTCTAATGGCTCCAAAGAAGCCCTCAGAAACTTCTGAACAGCCTGTTTCTTAGAGTCCGAGGAAGATGACTGGGTTGCTTTGGAGGGTGTTTGAGCCCCACAAGAAGCAGGTAGTAAACCATTCAAAATTAACTTATTGCTCCTGTCCGATAGAGCTCTTGGGTTAAAAGTGATGCAAATGGAATAAGCAGAATTTAGATGGTCAGCCCCTAGACAATAGATGCACATCATGTGGGCATTAGAGTACTGGATCTTATGCCCACAAGAAGTGCACTTCTTAAAACCTGTAGGCTTGTTGGACATAACAGTTAGAAAAACGTAATGTAACCAAAGGGAACAAAGGGGTTACCAAAGACCAGAATATTAGATGGCCAACTTGTAGTTAGAAAAAAAGTAATGGAACCCAAGAAAACAGAGGGTTTAACAAAGCCCAGAATATGAGAAGCACATTTATTTTAAGAAACCCTAGAACAGAAAAAGGGGAAAAGAAAGACCTGAACAGGAAAAAATAACAACAGTGGCACAAATATTCAGAAACCATAGAAAGAAAAGGAATCCCTAATGTCAGTGATAGCTGCAGAGGGAGGAAAGAAATAGATACTGACCTTAATAGCAAAGGAAAGAAATTTTAGGCAGAAATTTAGTGAAACTATAAAAAAAAATGCCTTGTGTGCTCAAGTTTGGAAAACCTTCATCTTACCATGAAGGCAAACAAGATCTGAGGAGTTGGGATGGAATAGGACATTATGGGAAGAGCTTGAAAATTGGATCCGAAGTCTTGTATATGCAGCTGAGTTGGATCAGATCCAATACCCATTTGTGATTAAGAACAAAAAGGACAACATCAGATTGGTAGTTTAAATTGCTATTAAATGTCACTTTATGGCAGTTTAACATTGTTAAGTGTGTGGAGCAAATTTTCAACATTGGTTGCTTTGGTGTTTGGGCTTTGTGTAAAGGAAATGATTTAACTTCTGTCAGTTGTTAAAGAATTCTGAACAAATTTCAAGCTGTTTTTAATTTTGTGATAATAGCACAGTTTGGCAGAGTTTAGCTGTGTAGGAACATACTTATTACTAGAAATTCTAAGCAATTATTGTGATATATTATCCAGTACTGTCAGTTTATTATTCTGGCTGTTGTTCTCTTCTTGCCTTTATGGATCCTTACTGTGGTCCCCTGCCCCTTCATCAAATACAGTTGTATTAAAAAAGAAAAATATGCCTCAGCCTATGGTTAGTGATTCTGTCATGACCACTGCTCAGCCGGCAGACCACTTATCTTTTGCCCTGACACCTCTAGTGTAGCTTTGCCAGCCACTATGGAACAGAGTTTAATCACATCCGCCAAGGCTGTTCCAGTGGAAATGAAGAACATATATTGTATTTCTACACTTTAACGGTGTGATTAATTGTGTACTAATATGTTCCTTAACAAATGAGACACTAGCAGCCCCATTTTTTATTAGTATTCTTTTCTGCCTGACATCTCCTCGGGGGGGGGGGGTTGTTTTACTATTTAAGTGACCTCTTGTTTCAGTAGACATGAACATGAGAGTTAGAGGAGTGAGGAAATTAATAATGTAGGGGAAATTTCTTGTACTTGACTGAATGTAAGTTCATACTGTATCAGATTTAGTACTGGACAGTAATCAAGCTATAGCACAAATTCCTCTCCATGGAGTTAAAACTCTGGAAAACATTACTGCTAAATTTATGGATCATCTTACTCAAATGTAGGTTCCTTAGATGGGAAATTGGCATAATGGTTAAGGTATTGACCTTACAAACACAAGTTGCAGGGTTTGATTCTCACATGAGGTAATTAGCTAGGCTTAAAATGGTCTCCAAAGACAGTTAGCCTACTACTAATCTATGAAATTATGAAAAGATGGTAAGGAATTTCTGTCATATAAATGCAGCATGTTCAGTCTGCAGATAGACTTGTCTTCAAATGTTGGTATTACTTTATTCAATAAATATACCAAACCTGAAGACTTAGAATCCCAAATTAATGGTTTAAGGAAATCTGTAGGTCAGGGGGAATTACATGAAGGTAAATCTCTGTTAATGACATACATTTTCAATGTGATCTACTTGCAGTAGTTAGCTAAGAAGTTTGACTACTGCGATTTGAGTGCAAAACAAAACATAGATATATCAATTCTGTTTAATATAACAAGTGAACTCAATTATTCCATTGCAGAAAAGAGCATATGTATGCAGTTTTTAATTCATAAAGTACAGTTTTGTACCTACCATAAATGTAGATGTTCGAAGATCCACATTGCTGCAGTCCTTACACTTGGGTAGTCCGCTGTCCTCGGTCGGCCCGAATATCAAAGTATAAGGCTGACGTCGGTCAAGGCGCATTAGACTGACATCAGGACATCAGGGTACAAATGCGCATGACCGACGTCATATCCTCAGTCTTTTCTTGCCCCAGATGTCAGAAGACCCTAACAAGAAAGGTCAAAAACCCAAGGACAACAACCAACCAACCAGCCACCCTAGCACCAAAAATATGTACAATATATACAATATTTACAATCCAACCCACACAACCGCCTCTAACTACAGAGGGGAAGGAGGGAGGGTAAATTGGACTGCAGCAATGTGGATCTTCGAACATCTACATTTATGGTAGGTACAAAACTGTACTATGTTCTTCATCTCACATTGCTGCAGTCCTTACACTTGGGTAGAATCCCAAAGCAGAGGTAAGGGAGGATGGCACAACTATAAAGAAGCAGGGGCTGCCAAAATGCCCTGTAAAATAGCAGTGGCAAAACCAGCCCTAGATTTAGAGTAAAGTGGAAGGTGATAATGCTTAGAGAAAGTATGCAATGAACTCCAGGTAGCTGCCTCCAAGATATCTTTAGTTGCCACCCCCCTTAAAAAAGCCGTTGAAGTGGCAGTAGCCCTAGTGGAATGAGGCCTAATCCCAGCTGGAACCTCCTTGCCATGATGGGAATAACAGAAAGCAATGCAACACCCAATCCACCTAGAAATAGTTTGTTTTGACACAGGCTTGCCCTGAGAACTCAAAGCAAAAGAAACAAATAACTGCTGAGACTGCTTGAACCCTTTAGTTCTGCTCAAATAATATCGCAACTGCCTGTGTATATCCAAAGTGTGCAAAATCTTTTCCCCTTTATTTTGGGGGTTTGCATAAAAGGTAGGCAAATGAATAGTTTGGTTTAAAGCCACACTAGAAACCACTTTAGGCATAAAGGAAGGATTAGTACGAAAGATACCCTATCCTTATGGAAAATTAAGAAAGGCTCAACTGCCATAAGGGCCTGTAATTCAGAAACCCTTCTCGCAGAGGTAATGGCTAACAAAAAAGCAGTCTTCCATGATAAATATTTCAACTCAGCAGTAGCTGCAGGCTCAAAAGGTTGTAGAGTGAGTTTCTCCAACACAAAATTGAGATCCCAAGCAGGAATAGGAGCTCTTCGTGGGGGTCTTATATTCTTTGCCCCTCTAAGGAATTGCTTAAACAAAGGATGAGAAAACAATGGTGGGTCACAATCATAGTGAGCAGAAATTGCTGCAGCATGAATCTTAATAGAAGAGAAGGACAAACCTTTGTCCAATAACTCAGTAAGATATTGAAGAGACACACTTAAATTAGGCTTAGAAACATCAAATGCTTTTGCTGCACTCCAAAATAAAAATATCTTCCATTTATCTGCGTACACTTTCCTTGTACTAGGCCTTCTGGCCTCCAAAATAACATTCAAAACTTGCTGTGGAAGCTGAAACCCTCCAGGGTTTAAAACAGAATATGCCAGGCTGTCAGGTGAAGAGAGTGAAGTTTGACATTGAGTAAATGACTGTTCTCCTGAGACAGCAGGTGTGGAATCGAAGGTAAAGGCCATGGCGGCTCCCGTACCAGACTTCTCAGTAGTGGGTACCAATGCTGTCGAGGCCAATCTGGAGCTATTAAAATCATCTTTGGCTTGTCCTGTCTGACCTTCAGAAGTACCTTTGGGAGGAGAGGCAGAGGTGGAAAGGCATACACATGAAGATTGCTCCAATTGAATGAAAGAGCATCCACTTTCCAGGCTGTGGGATGAAAACTTTTGTGCAAAACTTTGGCAGCTGGTAGTTTAGTGGAGAAGCGAACAGATCTATGTCTGGAGTTCCCCATGACACTGTCAATTTCTGAAAAACTTGAGGATCCAATTTCCACTCGTGGGGATCCATTATTTGTCTGCTCAACACATCTGCTAAGGAGTTCTGTGCTCCTGGCAGAAACCTTGCCTGAAGATTTAGCTGTAAACTGAGAGCAGTCTCCCACAAAATCATTGCTTGTCTGCACAGAGGATAAGAATGTGTTCCCCCTTGCTTGTTGATGTACCACATGACAGTTGTGTTGTCTGTTAGAATCAACACCTGCCCTGGCAGAAGTAAATCCTTGAAAGCTATTAATGCAAATTGGACTGCTAACATCTCCTTCAGATTGATATGTAGATGTAGAAGTCTGGCAGGCCACTTGTCTTGTATCCACTTTCCATTTAGATGAGCTCCCCAAGCTTTGTCTGAGGCATCTGTCGTTAGAATCTGACTCGCCTCTGGCCGGGTCACAGAGAGTCCCTTGTTTAGGTGACATTCCTGAGCCCACCACAAAAATTCCTTTTGAATGCAAGGTATTATCTGAATGACAGTGTCCAAATCCTGGCAGTGCTGTGTCCATACATTTTTGAGATACCATTGTAGCTTCCTCATATGCAGTTTGGCATTGGGAAGCACCAGAATACAAGATGCCATGAACCCCAAGTCTTGAAGGACTGTCCTTGCAGTCAGCCTGGACTGATGAGACAATTGATGGAAGTAAAGAGAAAGATTCTGTTGTTTGTCCGGGGTCAAAAAGGCCATCTGGGATGCTGTATTCAGTCTCACACCCAGAAAGCACATGTCCTGAGACGGTACTAGACTGGACTTTATTTCGCTCACAGAATACCCCAGGCATCTTAGCACTGCTATCACATAATGTAGATGATGAAGAAGTTCGTCCTTTCCTTGAGCCAGAATCAGGCAATCGTCCAAATAAGGATAAATCTGTATTCCTCTTAGCCTGAAGAAAGCTATCACTGGAGCCAGAACCTTCGTGAACACTCTGGGCACAGTAGATAAGCCAAAGGGCAATGCAGAGAACTGATAATGAGAAGTCCCAGCCCGAAAACGTAGATACTTCCTGCAACTTAGCCTGATAAGAACATGAAGGTAAGCCTCCTTGAGATCCAGAGTCACCATCCAGTGATCTTTGCCCAGCAGAGGTAAAAGCTGTTGTAACGTCAACATTTTGAACTTGGGAATGTCCAGATAAGTGTTGAGGATAGATAAATCCAAAATTGGTCTCCACGTGTTCCCCTTCTTTGGTACTAGGAACAGGCGAGAATAAAATCCTAGGCCCACTTCTGACAGAGGGACCGGTTGTATGGCCCCTATTTGGAGCAGCAGAGAAATTTGTTTGTGAGCCTCTATTCTTTGCTGAGGAGGAACGTCTGGCATGCCTTTGAAAGGAGGCAAGGTATGGAAATAAAACCTGTAACCTCGGTGTATGATATCCAATACCCATCTGTCCTGGGTAATTAAACTCCAATTTTCCTTGAAAAGTGCCAACCTTCCTCCCAAAGGTGCTGCCAGACGAGAAGGCTCTGGCAGCTGAAAAGGTAGGTCATTGGGTCTGTTTACGAAAGGACTGACCCCTACCCTCACCAGAAGACTGTGCAGGTGAACTCCCTGTTCTAGGCCTGAAAGAGCCCTGAGCTCTGCCCCTACCACGTCTAGACCTACCCCTAGACTGGGAATCATAAGAAGGATACGTCCACCCCTTGGTAGGCCAATTTCTGCTAAACTTCGGAGGCTGAACCTGCAAAAAATCTTTAACAGTCTGCATAGACTTAGCCTTGTCTTCCATTTTCTTTACGACTGCCTCAACAGGTGAACCAAACAACACATCAGATTGTAAAGGAGCATCTAAAATCCTCGTCTTAACATGTTCAGATAAATTCTGATCCCTCAGCCAGGCGTGCCTGCGAAGAACTGACCCAGAGGCCTGTACAGCATCAAAACCACATTGCAAAGAATGCTTACCCACTTGTTCAGAGACATGTACCAAATCTTGTAACTCTTTACACTCAATACCTTCCGCCAGAGCATCTACCTTAGACTTCAACTGAGAAAGTAGATAGTTTTGGTATTTCAACATGTGAAACTGGCAATTCAGAGCCCTCATAGCCAGGGTGGAAGAAGTATAGACTTTCTTTCCCCACCTATCCAAAGCCCTGGCCTCTTTATCTGGAGGAACCGGATTTTTAACAACAGAAGCCTTAACCCCCTTAGGCCCCTGACTGACAGTTTCTGGGTCCGCCCTAGGACTCTTAAATGATACTTATGAGCTTCAGGCACCCTATAGTACCTATCCGGTTTAACAGGAGCAGGAGGCAAAGAATCAGGATTAAGAGAAGCCTCTGCAAACACATCCTCCACCACATCCAGAACAGGAGGTATAGCCAAAGGCCTATGCTGGGGTAAAAACAAAAATTCCCTAAGCCTTTTCCTGGAATCAGAGAAGTCCTGACCTTCCCACTTAAAATGCTCCCTCATGGAATGAAGAGTCTCTGAAAAGAAAAATCCTCAGGAGGAGAAGCAGAAGGAGTAGAATCATCCACATCAGAATCAGAATAAGGAGAATACTCCTGCAAGTCTTCAGCCAAGACTCTGAAACATCTGAAGCCTGCTCAAAACTCCCAACTCAGGTTCCACCCTAGGCCTCTTATCAGGAGGGGCAAAGAACCTCTAATCAAAGTAATCAAATCTTCTGCCATTTTAAGCATATGCTTCTTGGGCACAGATCCTGAAGAACTAGGAGTGACCCCCACTGAAGCTAAACCTGGCCTGCCTCTGGGGAAGCCTTGGAAACAGAAGGAGAAGGCCTAACCACCCTAGGAAGGGAGGGAGTACAGTAACCTGAGAAGCCCCTTCAGCCTGACCTGCCTCCTGAGAGGCCACATCCTGCAATAACAAGGTCTCCCCTGGGACTCCAGAGAAACCTCCGTGGAACCACCGGCTCCACCGACACCTCTAAAGAACCGGCGTCCGCACGGATGACTCATCTTGCCTGGACTTAGCTGCTTTATCCTTGCGCTTCTTGAAGAAGCGGCGCCGGAGCATCCGACGGCATATTGTAATTGCACCGCTCAAGACTAACCTGGCACAGTCTAACCTTCTCTTAATAGTGCGCTTATTGAATCTAGCACAAAAGCGACACCCAACAACGTCGTGCTCAGGCCCTAAGCAAGGAATACACAAAGTATGATAGTCTCTATGCGGTATCTGTTCCCCACAAGAAATACAGTTATTCACTTTTTCTGACATCCGTAAACCACTGAGGCAAGAAAAACTAAAATATTCCCCAACGGGTACTTAGCCAACTTTGACTCGGTCTGAAACTCCGAATCAAAATTTCAGAACGCCGAACGGCACTTGCAACGCTGCTTCTGCATCGGACCATGCGGCAAAAAAGACTGAGGATATGACGTCGGTCATGCGCATTTGTACCCTGACGTCCTGATGTCAGTCTAATGCGCCTTGACCGACGTCAGCCTTATACTTTGATATTCGGGCCGACCGAGGACAGCAGACTACCCAAGTGTAAGGACTGCAGCAATGTGAGATGAAGAACATCATTGGAGTCAGATGATATAAAGGATTTCTTTATTTAAAACTAATGCCTTAGCTTAACACCTTCAGTGGTTCAGTATATGTATACAACTTACTGCTCCCATCCCTATGTATGCTGAAGTTACCAGAAACGGGAAAAGGTCAAGGAATTTAAGTAATAGTACAGAAAGAAAATTAAAAAGAAGGGCAATTTTGGGGGGTGGTCTTTACCTAACTTTACACCTGGCACAAATGTTTCCCCCTCTCCAGCATCTTTTTGTTAGTTGGAAGCTTATGATAGGTGACTCTAGGATCAAGAAAATAATCAGACCCCACTCAAATATAGATAAGCAAAAGGTTACTGCATCTAGTCTTAGTGGGTAGAAATTAAAGGCTATCCATGTTGCTTGTAGGATATGCAAAGGAAAAAAAAAGTGGTCACTTAGTATCATTATTTTTCATGCTAAGGTTTATGGTTGTCTAAATGCCCCTCTCCAACACATGTACCAGCAAACTGAAAACATACTGTAGTTATGTCAAATGAATAAGCTAGATTTGTGCTCAAATGAAATCTTCCCTTTACCAAGCTTCATTAATTATCAATTTTCCAAAGCACTGTTGCACGATAAATGGCTATGGTATTTTTTGTTAAAGTAAAACTACTGATATCATTAAGACTTGGGATGAGTTTTTATGCAAACATGAACTGTTCAACAAATACCAGCTTCACCTGAGTTTCAGTGGATTCAAGATGTTAACTGAGAAGTTCTTTGATATATTAACTTATTTTTAAAGTACAATCTTTCAAAATGTTAGAAAGATAACCTGTGACAACAAGTTGATTAAAGTTTAGTATGCCAATATGCATAGCTTAGTAACAAGATTGGGGAATTATCTGCCTTGGTATATCTCTCCCAAATATTATATCCTAGCCATCACTAAGGCATGACACAGTAAAGTTCTCAAGTAATAGGCTTTAAAAAATATAAATGTTTAAGAAAAGATGTCTCTTTGGCTGGAGTGGTCATATTTGTTCATAGTTCAGTACCTACAAAATTATTATGGGCTTATCCAGAAATGGAACAAGTTGCTACTGAATTGCCTGCTACTTTTAATTCAGAAAGTTTAAATGGGTTATATAGTTATCACAGCCCTATAATGAGCAAGAAAGCAACTAACTTCCCAATTACTATTCACCAAAGACAAATGGAACTTGAACAATATGACAGTTTTGGGAGATTTTAATTTTTCAAATATTGATTGGAGGTTTAATATATGGCATTCTCCTTTAGAGCATGCAGTCTATAATTTAAGGCCATCATAAAGCCTAACATAGATGGTAGACCATCCAACAAGAATAACTGCTACCTTGGATTTGTTACTTTCAGATATTACTAGCAGCATTCAATATATACAATTTCTCCCTCTACTTTTCACAAAGCATTTCGGACCACTCTGCCCTAGAAGTTACTACAAGTTCATCCATTAATCATCACAAGCTTATAGCAGCTATGATAGTAATGGTGTTATGAACACCACACAATTCACGGCATACAAGACTTAGATTAGAACTCTGACTTTCAACATCATACCTGTGAAATAATTGTAAATTCATGAAAAGGTTAAACTTGTTAGCTCAAAGCATGTAAAGCCTCCTTGCTGGAATAAGAATTTAGCTAAAGTATTAAAGAAAATTAAAACAAAGTACAATTTAAACAAAAAGTAAGGAGCTTGGAGGGCTAAGGCAGCATTAGACAAAATTTGTAAGGAACTTAAAAAGTCTATCATGAACTCTAAAACTGCATATGAAAATTCAGTGATGAAACATGTTAACCAAAAGAAATTTCATAAGTGTTGCACTTGATAATACGTTGGTTCTGGTATATTATATTTGGACTTCTCAAAGGCCTTTGATAGCAGTCCTCGTACTGTAATAATACAATTGGTAATAAGGTAGAAAATGAATCACTATGCTATTAAGTGACTGAAATGGCTGCAAGTGATTCAGTCATGTTGACTTATGTCACCAAATGGGCATGGGTATTTGCCAGTGATAAGTGGATTGAGGACCCTGCCTACTCTAGGATCCATGGTAATGACAGATGATAGGGGTTTATGTTCCTTATTGGCAAGTGTGTGCCTGCCATAAAGCCCAGTAGCTATGGGTCAATAAACTACTGGCTGGCTGGTGTCCAGTTGCTAGTTTGGGTTACCTGGGATAGCGCAGTGGAGTGAAAACTGGATTTAAAACCAATCAACCTGCCAAACATGAACTAAGAATTGCAATACTCAGTGTAGGTTCACTGATAAGATGTAGCTTGGAAGTGAATGACATGATGACACAGAGGAGGATGGACACCCTATGTATCTGGGAGACAAGATGGAAGAGCAGTACAGCAAAGCCACTTTGCTTGGGGTCCACAGTCTACTACTCAGGAGGAGGACAAACTAAAAATAGTGTAGGAATTGTGGTGAGGAATGATGAGGGAGAGGTTTCACAAGACAGTGAGGATGTCATCAGAATTAATGACAGACCCGTGGCATTTATATTCCAGTGTAAGTTTAGGGCACTCTTCATACTCTTGGCCTATGCTCCACAGTAGGGTTGTGATAGTGAGGAAAAGATTGAAGTGCCTTCAAACAGTAGTTGCAGGACTTTCTAGATCAAGCAGGACAACATGAACTGGTGTTGATAATGGGTGACCTGAATACACATATTGAGATAGACAGAAAAGGGTATGAGAACTACCTTGGTCCACATGTGTAGGGCAACAAGACTAAAGGAGAGGCCATTCTAGATTTCTGTCTGGTAAATGGCTTTTTGGTAGCCAACACATGGCTCAGTAAGAGAGACAGCCACAAGATCATATACCATGCAACTCAAGTAGACTTCCTCATAGTAAGGAAAGGACACTACACTAGGGTAGAATCTGCAATTGTAAAGTCTTCCCCAGTTAAATAGTTGAACCACACCATAAACTACTGGTTGCCATAATTAACTGCAAGCAGTGGTCAGAGAAGGGTCTAAGATCAACAGGGACCAGACTGAAGACCTGGAAGTTGACTGCAGAGAAAACACAATAGATCAAGGAATTACTCAGGGCTCTAGCACCACAGGAAGAAGAGGAAAGAGGAAGAGTTGAAGAAGAATAGCAGTACCTCAAAACAGCATGTGTGAGGGCTGCAAAACTTTTAGTTATGTACTCACCATAACTTCAGATGTTTGGGATCCATCTCGCCTACATTCTGACTGATGGGTTCGGAGCCGATCCCTCGGCTCCGACTCGGCACGCTTATGCCAAAGAGCGAAGTCTCTAATTGGCTGAGCTTACTATATCCCAGGATGCACCACTACCAGTCCCCCAGATCTAGTTTGTCCGCATACATGCACACATGCACGACCTGCTTATATAACATCGTCAGATGAAACAAGATAAACAGTAAAACTCAAAACCGTTCAATCTCTTCTGATCTCCAAGGCAGGGGAAGGAGGGTGGGTTTAGGAATGTAGGTAGATGGATCCCAAACATCTGAAGTTATGGTGAGTACATAACTAAAAGATGTTATGTGATCCTATCTCGCCTACATTCTGACTGATGGGACAGCGTCCCTAGCACCTAAATCCTGGGTGGCTCACTGGAAAACACTCCTGAGTACCATGGAACCAAATGATGCTCGTCCTTTAGATGCCACATCCAATTTGTAGTGGGAAATGAAAGTGTGCGGATTGGACCAAGTAGCCGCAGCACAAATTTCCGATATAGCGAGCTTGGAATGAAAAGCTATAGAAGTAGCCATAGCTCTGGTAGAATGAGCTTTGATAGATGTTGTAAGTTGCTTATTCAAGAAGAATAAGCCTGAGTTATGCAATCTCTGATCCATTTGGAGATAGTAGCTTTTGTGATGGTTTGACCCAATTTATTATCTGAGAAGGACACAAACAACTGGTCTGACTTACGGTTGCTGAGTCCTGTCTAAATAGAAGCGTAATTGCCTGTGAACATCCAATTTATGGAGAGTGTATTCTGCTTCATTGGAGAATTTTGGGAAGAAAACTGGTAGCTCTAGAGATTGTTGGAGACAGAAACTAGAACAGACCTTTGGGACAAAGGATGGATTAGGCCTAAGTGATACTCTATCCTTGTGGAAAATCAAGTACGGTGGCTTAATAGACAGGGCTTGAAGCTCTGAAACTCTTCTTGCAGAAGTAATTGCAACTAAGAAGGCAGTTTTCCAAGACAGATATTTTAACTCACATGTAGCAGCCGGTTCGAAGGGAAGATGTTAATGCGAAGCACCAAATCAACATCCCACGGGGGCGCAGGATGAAAAATTGGGGTCTTAATAGGCCCGCACCTTTAATGAAAGTTTTGCATAGTCTGCTGCTCATCAATGGAGGATCCATGGATTCGTGGAATTTAGAGATAGCCGCTAGTTGGACTTTAATAGTAGAGACAGAAGATCCTTGATTAAACAGGGATGTTAAGAATTTCAAAACCTCTGGGACAGGAGCAGTGATAGGGTCTAAGCCCTTGAGTTGAGCCCAGATAGCAAACCTCTTCCACTTACTGAGGTACAATTTGTTAGTGGTGGGTTTGTGGGCGAAGATAAAATGTGAACAACTTCCGGTCTAGTGTGTGCCTTCTGACTAAAGTCGGAAGTGGAGGAGCCAAGCTGTCAATTTTAAAGATCAAGGGACTGATGCTGATGTCCCGACTGATGAATTAGCAGGTCCGGAATTAGGTCTAAAGTCCACGGATCGTCCACCGCATGCTTCTTCAGGTAAGGAAACCATACCTGACGAGGCCAGTATGGGGCAATCAGTATCATTGAGGACCCCAATTGAGAAGCTTTTTGAATGACTTTGGAGAGAAGTGGAATTGGAGGAAAGGCATAAAGTAGCCCTGTTGGCCAAGGTTGTGCTAGAGCATCCATAGCTGGTACTCCCTGATGTGGGATCAAGGAGAAGAACCTTTGGCACTTGGTGTTTAGTGGAGTTGCAAATAGGTCGCAGCACGGCGTCCCCCATCTCCTGAAAACCTGAGCTGCTACTGTTTGGTTTAGAGACCACTTGTGAGGAGAGAGAATTGTCCTGCTCAATTTGTCTGCCAATATATTTGACCTTCCCGGGATGTGGGTCGCTACCAAGAAGCGGTTGGTAGCTACAGCCCATTCCCACACTCTCATGGCCTCTCTGCAAAGGGGTACGATCTGGTCCCTCCTTGTTTGTTCAGATACCAGACCACCGACATGTTGTCTGTGTGGATGGCGATGATGCCCTGAGGAAGAAACTTGTGTAAGGCCTGTAGGGATAGAAGTACAGCCCTCATCTCCAACACGTTGATGTGGAGAAGAGCTGCCTGGAAGCCAGGAGCCCTGAACTAGCCTGCCCAGACAATGCCCCCACCCTATCTGGGAGGCATCTGTCGTCAGGGTAACCACTGGAGAGGGAAAACAAAGGGCTTCCTTGATTCAAATTGGATGTCTGAAGCCACCAGCGAAGGTCCCGTTTGCATATTTCCGTAATCATGATGTGATGATTGAGGGAAGATCCTGAAAGGACCATTGAGTTGACAATAGCCACTGAAGAATCCTCATGTGCAATCTTGCCAGAGGAACTAAAAGAACCGTGGCAGACATTGAGCCTAAAACTTGTAGAACCATCCTGGCTGGGGCTTTGGATCTCGAGATCAGAGCTTGAACTTGGCCCTGTAAAGTTTGGATCCTTTCGCAGGAAGAAAGACGCAGATCAATCTTGAGTCTATCTCTGCTCCTATGAACCTTATGCTGAGAGGGCAGCAAGACAGACTTTGACCAATTGAATGTAATCCCCAGGGTAATACCCAGGAGATGGTGGCTTTGAGGTTGTCCATTAGTAGATGCCTGGTGGTGGCAGTCAGGAGCCAGTCGTCCAGATAGGGAAACACTTGGAATCCAAGACTTCTCAGGTGAGCCGTCACTACTGCCAAACACTTGGTGAACACCCTGGGGGCTGTGGTGAGACCAAAGGGCAGAGCGCAAAATTGGTAATGACTGACTCCCAGGCTGAAGCGCAGATACCTCCTGGACGCCTGATGTATCGGTATGTGATAATAGGCGCCCTTGAGGTCTATGGAGCACATCCAAACATCCTTCTCCAACAATGGGAGAATGGATTGTAACGTGACCATTCGAATTTGGATTTCGTGACGGATTGGTTCAGTCTGCTGAGATCCAATATTGGTCTCAGGTCCCCTGTCTTTTGGCACTAAAAGAACCTGGAGTAATTTCCTGATCCGATCTGGTCTGTGGGGACCGGTTGGATGACTCCTTTTCTAGCAGCTTTAAAGCTTCTGCGGCTGCCATTTCCCTTTGACTGGGTGGTGGGTCCGGGATTCTTTTGGACGGTGGGGCGAGTATGTGAATGGGATGGTGTAACCTCCGGCAATGATCCAAGCACCCATCTGTCCTGAGTGATTGACTCCCAGGCTTTTAGGTGCTTGGCAACGACACCCGACTGGCTCGAGCAGCACAGCCGGGCAATCCCTCATGACGTGTGGGAGGCTGAAGAGCCACGAAAGGACTCGCGGTCTCCAGAATTGCGGGCCCTCTGCCGCCTCTGGGACGGGCGTCTGAAAAATTTCCCGCCCTCTGCCTCTGGAAGGGAATCTTCCTGCTGTTGGGAGAAAACTTACGAGATTTGGAACCACATTTTCCCCTCCTTTAGCCTTGGGGTAAGGCCGAAAGGAGTGGAATAACGGGCACCCACGGCAGATAAAGTTTTTCCCTCTTGCTCACAGCGGTAAGGGTGTCTTTAACCTTGGGTCCAAACAAGGAGGACCCATCAAAGGGAGCGTCGGCGAAGGAAGACTTGAAGGCCTCCGCAAACTGACACAAGTGGAGCCAGGCTTGTCTCCGTAGAGCCACGCCTGTGCCTGCCGCTCTACCGCCCTTCGGCCGCATAGGAAATGAGCCTCATGGACGAGTTAGAAATTGATAGCCAACTGAGAGCTAACCGACTGGGCTAGCTGCTCAGGTAGGTTACCCGAGAGGGAATCTGACAACTCCTTGACCAGATCCCTCTGAAGCCTGGTAAAATGTGCCAAATAATTCAGAGACCTTAAAGTAAAGGCCGCTGAAGTCAGGGTGCGCTTCCCGTACCTGTCCATACTCCTAGACTCCTTATTAGGAGGATGGACGGACGTTGAAGCCTCTGCCACGTCCTGTTGTGTAGCAGATGCCACCACCATGGCATAAAAAAAAAAAAAAAAAAAAAAAAAAAAATTTCATCTGCTTTTACTGTCCTTGTGTTTTTACCTACTTCTTTTTACTTTTGCATCATCTTAAAATACTCAATTGTATTTATTACTGCTTGGTGTAACTCATTCTAAGCCTTTTGGTTTAAACACTTGGGCTTCGGACCAGTTAGCTGTTTTGCACTGAGAGGGTTTGTGGTCTGCACTGTTGTGGCAGAACAGGTAGCTTACATCCTTCTAGGTTGAGAACTGCTGATTGAGGGCTCAGTGTCTGTTATTCTAAAAGTGTATTAATTCTGGTTTAAGCACTTGGGCTTTCAAACCAGTTATTTTACATTAAGAGGGTTCGTGGTCTGCACTCTTGTGGGAGGAGAGGCTGGACTCTGCCCTTCTGAGCTGGGAATTTCTGGTTAAAGGCTTATAGTGCATGCATATCTGAACTGTTTCTTACTGAAGTTGGTGCGCCTTGTTTGCTGTGGCATAGACTGGATTCGGGCCTGCTGGATCTAGCTTTGTTTGTGTAACTTGAGCACTAATCCAGACATTCTCTAAAGTATTCAATGGTATTTATTACTGCTTGGTTGTAACTTGATTAAAGTGTAGCTATCATTCAAGTCTTTTGGATTAAGCACTTGGGCTTCAGACCAGTTGTTTTACATTAGGAAGGTTTGTGGCAAGCACTGTGGTGGCAGGACAGGTAGCTTTCATCCTTCTAAGTTGGGAACTGCTGATTGAGAGCCCAGTGTCCAAGTGTATTAGTTCTGGTTTAGGCACTTGGGCTTCAGGCCAGTTATTTTACATTAAGAAGGTTCGTGGTCTGCACTCTTGTGGGAGAAGAGGCTGGACTCTGCCCTTCTGAGCTGGGAATTTTCTGGTTAAAGGTTTATAGTGCCTGAATATTTGAACTGTATCTTACTGAAATTGGTTCACCTTGTTTGCTCTAGCATAGACTAGATCCAGGCCTACTGAATCTAGCTTTGTTTATATGCTTGTTGTTTGTTTGCTTGTTATTTCCCTGGAAGCTAATTCACCTAATACGCAACTTCTCAGCGCTTCTGTGGATCACTAGTGATATCTGCATTGCTTACTGTACTTATTTCCTTGTTTCACTTGAAAGAAAGTTACTGTTTGTCGTTTTTGCATTTAGTTACTTGTAACACATTGCACTCAAGTTACCTGGCACTTGCTCACTAAAGCAATTATATAAGTCAGCACTAAAAATTAAAAGCACTACACCCTCACTCCCCACTGGCCCTTGTTTTCAATTAAGGATTTCCCAATATTATTCTAGCATGTCCAAAAGTCAGTTGTCAATCTCCTCTCTGGTCCAGCTGGTGAATCTGGGAATCTTGAGGCAATGTTATAACTGCCTCATGTACACAGACAACCCTCTCCTCCTCCCACATAACACAAATACTTGCGAGAGATGCAGCTATTTAGCCAAACTGGAGGCTGAGCTCTCTCAACTCAGGACTGGCAAGACCAGACAGGAGGAGAAGGCAACTACACACACCACAAAACCAGCCTCACATAATGCTACCACTCCACTGAATCAAACACATAAACACACAAAGACATACTCGAGGCTCTGAGTAAAATTTACCTAAACAGCAGAGGCCTCCAAAGCAGACACCCAAACAACTGCTACCTCAAGACACCCCACAAGCAACACATAAACCACAAAAGCAGTGTGCAAAGCAGTCACAGCCCTTAAGGCCAAATACAACACCAAACATACTTGTCATAGGTGACTCCATAGTCAGACACACTGACGTCCCACTCACCAGGCTGAACAAGGAGAGGGTCACAGTAAGCTGCCTATCGGGCTAGAATCCGCCACATAACACAAGCACTGGTCACTCCACAGCAAGTACAAATATGACACAGTCATTGTCCATGCTGGTGTGAACGACCTGAGACGCACCTCCCTGGACTGCATGAAAAGAGACATAGAGGAGCTCTCTGATTATGTAGCCCAGGCAGGTATGACCCTAACCCTGAGCAGTATCCTTCCTTCACCAAGAATGATGCCACAATATAGAGACAAGATGATCAGCTTTAACAATTGGCTTAATGTCTGGTGTCATTCAAAGGGAATCCAGTGTCTGTCTGCCTGGGATGACATGCTTGACAAGCCACGCTGCTCGCAAGGGACGGCTTGCACCTGTCACCCTGGGATTCCGGATATTGGCTAAGGCTCTTGCCACCCCATAGTGCCTTTTTAGGCAAGGCTCAAATTCTAAACCTACCACCCTAGAAAACAAAATGGGAAGAAATTGAGGGTAATGCTGCTCAATGCCAGAAGTCTAAATCTCAAAATGCACGCACTCAAGGCCCTTCTCAGTATGGAGAACATCGATGTCTGTGCTGTAACTGAAACCTGGTTCAAGGCTCCTGAGAGCACCCGGCACTATTAGGTTTTACCTCATATCATGCGTTCCGCCCCAAAACCCGGACCACTCCACAAAAGGAGGGTGTATCCATATTCATAAAGGATACTCACACCTCCAGGTTGGTGGCAACGCATGAAGCTCGGAAACCATCCAGGTGCAACTAACCATAGGCAAAACTGCTCTACAAATTGTAGCATGCTACAGGCCACCCTCTCAAACTCAGGAACCCCACACAGCCTTCCTGAAGACACTGGAGGGTATAAATGTATCTCCAAACACCATCATATTGGGTGACTTCAACTACCCGAATATAGACTGGGAACATTACTCAAGCCCTAACTTTCTAGCCCAACGGTTCCTGGAGTTCATAAATTCAAATGCCATGGAACAGCTAGTCACTGTTCCCACGAGAGGAGAAAATATACTAGATCTCATTGTCACAAACATGGGGACAAAATGCTCCACACCGAAGTATATCCCTCATTGGTGAGATCTGATCATAAACTAATCTCACTGGAAATCCACATCCTGCCCCCACCCCAAACAAAAAGACCATAGTGAAGAACTTCTCTAAAGCAAACTTCACACTACTCAAGACTGGTGTGGTATCCTTCAAGGCCCCTGAGTCAGAGGAAACCACAACCCAAGCTGCGGAAGCCCTTACAAATGCCTTCTATGAACACCTCCAGGACTGCATGGATCAGGCAATCCCAAATAAAACCAAGACTCTTTCCACAAAGGGCAACGTCCAGTCTGGTGGACCCCAGCCATTAACAAACTTTACAATAAGAGGAGAAAGCTATTACATGATAGAACAAAATCCATAAAAGGGAAGTCACCCCTGATCATTATTAGTAAAAAATACGAGCACTCATAAAATCAACTAAGGCCAATTTTGAGAGAAAATTGCCATGGATTCAAAGGACAATCATAAGGCCTTTTTCAGCTATGTTAGGAACCTGGGTGGAAACTCACAGATATGCTCAGAATTAGTCCAAAATGATACAAAAATCACTGAACCCACAGACATTGCCAACATACTGGCAGACAGGTTCAGTGCAAACTTCACCCCTCTCCCCTAAAGGAGAGATAACTATCCCAGCCGAGTGTAGCCTCCCGGACATCTCAAATGCGCAGGTGAAAGCTGCTCTCTCTAAAGCTAAAAACACAGCATCAATGGGACCGGATGGTGTCCCCGGCTGTGTGCTACACGAGCTAAATGAGGAATTAAACCCGCACATAAGGCAGCTGTTTAATCTCAGCCTTACCACAGGATACGTGCCCAAGGAGTGGCGACGGCAACTGTGGTCCCACTCCACAAAGGTGGCGCCTCACGGACCCTGGTAATTACCGCCCCATAAGCTTAACAAGTCTAGTCTGCAAAGCTATGGAGAGGATCATAATGGAGCTCATAAACAAAGATATAGGGACTTGCAGACATTGGACCCGACCCAGTTTGGCTTTGTCAAGGGAAGATCATGCCTTTTGAACTTGGTCGACTTCTTGAAATAGTCACCAAGGCCATTGATGAGGGAAAGGCAGTCCATACAGCCTACCTTGACCTTGCAAAGGCTTTGACACAATACCCCACTCGGGTATTGTAGAAAAACTTACCAGCTTAAATGTAAACCCATATGTCACAAGATGGGTTGCAAACTGGCTTAAGGACAGAACCCACAGGGTTAGAGTTGCTGGCGCTGTGTCAGACTCCAAGCCGGTCACAAGTGGTGTCCCACAGGGCTCGGTCCTTGGCCCCTATTGTTTGGCATCTACTTCTCAGAAGTACAGGCCAACATGGGAGGACTTTGGCTGACAAAGTTTGCAGATGACTGCAAACTGGGCCATAGTGGAAAGTGCATCGGACACGGATATCCTTCAGAAGGGACTCACTGAAACAGATAGCTGGTGCCAGAGCCATGGCCTGAAGTTAAACGCCAAAAATGTATAGTCATACCCTTCGGGAAAAACAAGGTAACCCCAAGCTACCATATAGGTGGCAATCCACTAAGCACAGAAGAGGTTATCAGGGACCTGGGGACCCAGGTTGACAGTGGCCTTTCTTTTGACACTCACATTGCTAAAGTGGTTAGAAAGACCTTCTACATTGCCCACCTGATCATGAAGGGATTCACATCCAGATCTAGTGAGGTCATTGTTCCCCTGTACTCTTCACTTATCAGACCAATGATCGAGTACAATGCCCCATTCGGGATGTATCTCACCCGACATCTGCAGCAATTGGAAAGACCCCAAAAGTTCCTCACCAAAAGGATAAAGGGACTCCAAAATCTGTCATATGCTGCCAGATTGAAGAAACTCCAGCTCTATTCAGTCGCATACCGTCTGCTCAGAGGTGACATGTGCCTGACATACAAGGCCATGTCCAACCCGGAATTAATGGACATGCTCCACCTCAAAAATCCAAATCCACCAAAACCACTAGAGCAAGCGACTTAAACCTTAGCACGGATATAAATAGGATGTGCTGGAGGGATAGATTTATCACTCAGAGACTCCCTATGCTGTGGAATAAAATCCCGGTCCATGTGAGGCAGAGCACCTCGCTGACTCTGTTCAAGAGAAATCTAGACCTGTGGATGGGAGATCGTAGGTTTACCCCGGGAATCATCTCTGGGTCACTGCTGGACAGAGGCACAACAAACTAATGGGCACAGTATTTTTTCATATAAGGGGTGGCGTAAGCCACAATAATTTGGGCTAGGCTTATAAATGCCTTAGGGCAGATAGCCTAGTATAAACCTATGAACCTATGAACCTAATCTACAGCCACGCCTTTAGTGAGGAACTCCTTCTCGGGGGGGAGCAGACAAAAATTTATTTGGACGAGAAGGGACTGGTTCCACGGTATCTGGATGTTCCCACGCCCTTCGACAAACTAAATCCAGAAGCTCGTCGAAGGGCGGAGACACCCAGGAGGCGGAGGGCTGAGCCCCAAAGGCCTTGAGGAGCACTGACTCGTCAGCAGAGGGGGGTTTGGATATCCAGCCGCCTCGTTGTTTGAGGATCTCTAAGATGTCTGCAAATGAGACATCATCCGAGGACGACTTCGGGGACCCCTCTGCATCATCAAGATCAGTGTCTGATGTAATAGACTCGGGGAGTCCACGTGCTTCCTCTTGCACGATCTCTTCCTTGGGGTTCCTCCAAGACAACTCAAGAACCCTCAGGAGGAGGGAACCCCAATGGGGGTAACCTCAGGCCCCTGGGCTCCGCTGACTACGGACAGGGAACTGCCAAAGACCCAGTCTCCACGCCCAGGAAGGTGCTGGTAAAGCCGGAGAGGTGGCAAGAGGACTTGGCCAAGGCACTCCTCATGGCTCTGAAAGCCGGACCCCAGAATCCTGGGAGTGTCCGTCCCGAGCCGTGATAGCCGACGGAAGTCCCGCAGCAAGCACCGAGGGGAGGCTCGGAACCGAAGCATAGGTCCCAAACATCACCCCGGGTCCAGCCGAAGAAGTCAGCGTACCAAACTCGGACCAAGGCCGGGTTGGAGTAAGGGTCGGAGCCGACCCTAAGATCTCCACCGGCTCCAACAGCACCTGCTCCGACGGAGCAAGCAGTCGGAGGAGGAATGGCAATGGGTGGGCCAGGGTCATCGGCTCAAGCCAACTGGGTCGGAACCGAAACAAATTTTGGAAGACTGGGGACTGGAACAGTCTTTGGAGCACCCTGTCTATATCAGAATCTGACATCCTCAAGACCGAGAGGAAACAGAACGGGTTCGAGACGGCCTCTCCAACGGCCCCAAAGGGCTAGGGGACCGCCCGAGGTGACTCGATGACTATCGGCGCCAAGGAATACACACACCAGATTCCATCGGTGCCGAGGTGGACTTCGCGCCGAGGAGGAAGTGTCTGAGCGAGGCGACCCTTGTCGGCTCGAGACCAGTGGAGCCGACGAAGGTGACCCGCCTCGATGCCCCAGCCATCGGCTCGAAGCCAGAGGAGTCGATACTGGTGGCATCGAGGCAGACCGTTCGACCTCGGCTCGAAGTCCTTGGAGCCGAAGGAGAGGCCTGCCTATGTCTCTTAGCGGTCGGATCTGACGGACTGGTCGGAACCGACGCCCTTTTCTTTTTAGCCGGAGAAGGAGAGGATGCCAAGGCTTCTTCAAAAGAAGGTTTAATTAACCCCTTAAGAATCAATTTATTTTTCCTCTCCTGGAGGACCCTTGAGGAAAAAGCGTGACATACGCTGCATGACTCCTGTAAGTGTTTTGCACCCAAACAATACACACAGAGCGAGTGATCGTCTGTGATGGACATTTTGAAACTACATTTTGTACATTTTTTAAAGCCCGAAGGCCTAGGATTCTGAGACATTATGTAAGACAATTTCAGTAATCTTTAACAGGAAAAAATACAATTACTGACTTACTGATGACACCACTTAAATATAGGCCCACTTAAATATAGGCTTACAGTTATCGCTTAAAAAGCGCAAATGACAGGGAACTTTGAAAACCCTGTAAGGTTTTAGGAGGGTTGACTGACCGGGAAGGCCCTAGATGAAGGGGGCCTAAACCAAACTCAACCCAATCACACAACAAAAGTCTTCAACAAATCCAAACACACACAATGTGAAGAATAGCCGTTAAAACAGCTTTTTAATACAAAAACAGCAAAAAACTGACAGAAAAAGTTAGTTAAAATAACTACTCAGCTCAGCCAGCTCGAGACCACGTCTTCGCAGGATAGCGGCAAACGAGATCTGGGAGACTGGTAGTGGTGCATCCTGGGATATAGTAAGCTCAGACAATTAGAGACTTCGCTCTTTGGCATAAGCGTGCCGAGTCGGAGCCGAGGGATCGGCTCCGAACCCATCAGTCAGAATGTAGGCGAGATAGGATCACATAACATCACATATGCGGCCAAGCCAGGTATGGAAAAAAGGTACATAAGGAAAGCTGATGGTGGAATGCAGAAGTCCAGGAAGTCATCCAAATAAAGTAGTAGTGAAGGAAAAAGTGGGAGATAGAAAAGATGGATCAGGCAAAGAAGGAATACTGGTTGGCTAACAAAGAGGCTAAGACGGGAGTTGCAGTAGCAAAGAACAAAGCATCAGAGGCATTCTGCCAACTTCTGGAAAGTGACTCAGTAAATGATAAAGAAACTCAGCTTGCAAGGTAAAGACAGAAAGATAAAGATGACAGTCAGGCACCCTTTGTTAGGGATGCCAGTAACAACTTACTCACCATTCCAAAGGAAATCAAAGGCTGATAGGAGTACTTCAGCAGTTTCTGAATGAAGAAAACCCCACAGCGGTACTGCCCAAGATACAGCCTGATATGAAAGAAGTGGAGGAGCCCACCTTAGAAGAAGTAAGAACAGCACTAAGGAAAATGAAGTCAGGGAAAGCAGCAGGCTCAGATGAGGTCAAAGCAGAAGTGATCAAGATGTTGGATGAGATGGGGTGAAATGGCTACTGAGGGTACTCATAGCAGTATAGAGAGACAGAAGTATCCCAGATGACTAAAGAACAAACATACTAGTAGCAGCGTACAAGAACAAAAGGGACTTCCACAACTGTGGGCAGTACAGAGGTATCAAACTCCTGTCAGACTGCATGAAAATTCCATACAGTGTGATTGATAAATGAATACACAAAGTAGTGGAAAGTAAGATGGGAGATGAGCAGTTCAGATGTTAATCAGGATGCAGCACAAATGACCCAATGTTTGCAGTGAGACAGGTAGTTGAGAAGCAGCTAGAGATGAGGAGAGTCCAACTGGGCATTCCAAGACTTGAAGAAAGCACATAAGGTCCCTAAAAAGCTGTTTTCAACAGTTCTGCAGTGGTTTAAAGTCCCAGAAACACTGGCAGAATTAGTACAGGCTATGTACAAGGATGAAAGGTTCCCAGTGGGAGTGGGTGTGCATCAGGGTTCAGCTCTGAACCCACTGTTGTTCACACTGCTGATCGACTACATCAGCAAACAGGTTTGAGGGGACAGATCAACAAAATTGCAGTATGTAGATGATGGGGCATTACACGCAAACTTTGAGCAATAACTTTAGTAAAGAATGGGTGAATAGAATGCAAAACTGAAGGCACATGCACTAAAATTGAGTACAGATAAGATAGTTGTAATGGCAGCAAAAGGGGAAATCAGAAGAAGCTGAAAACTAAGAAGGAAGGGAACTAATGGACCGGGTTAACAGCTTCATATATCTGGACGAGGAGGTATAGGACAAAGGGAGTCTGAATGAGGTCAATGCCAGAATCAGAGCAGCTACAGACAACTGGTGCAGAGTGTCAGGGGTAGTGAATAGCAAAAGAATGCCAAAGAAACTGAAATGTAAAGTTTACAAAACAGTGATGCAACCACTACAACTGTATGGTACAGAAACCTGGAGAGGAAAGGTACAGCATCAGAGGAGGCTAGAGGTAGCACAGTGTGGGACAGATGAAGACATGAGGATATCAAAGCAGAAACCAAAATAGCTCCAATTGTACAGCAGGTAAAAGAGAGCAGATTACAGTGGTTTGGGCACTTCTGCAGAAAAGCAGAGGACAGTTTGATGAAGATTTAGGCAAGGCAGGAAGAAGGCAAGAGGAAATAAGGGTGTCCAACAAAGAGATGGATGGATTGTGAGAGGGAAGACCTGCGACAGTCAGGCATGCCTGTTGAAAAAGGTAGGAGAGTGGCATTGAACCAAGAGACAGCAGTAGTTCACATGACACCCCAACCCCATGTAGAAAGTGGGGGGAAGAGGTTGACAATGATGATGACAATGCTATACTGACAAGAATGTAGATAATAAATTATGTCCTATATTGAATGAAGGTGCCCTTATTAGTGACATTAAGGACATTGCTGAACTACTGAATGTTTATTTTTGTTTCATTAGCAACTTCAGTGTATTCCTTTTGGTGGATATTTTAGTTACTGACAAGTCTTTAGCAATATGTCCTACAATCCATGAAGATATGATTAAACCAACCCTATTACAGGGCCAAAAAACCAATTAGCTAAAAAATGAATAGTTTGATCAGCCCTGACTTAATACCAAACTATTTTATTAAGTCTTAAGGAACACTTAATAAGGCAAAAATAAATCTATTTAATATGATGCTGGAAAGTACTGCAGTTCCAATTTTCTGCAAGTCAGCTTATTGTGTACATAATACCTCAAAATATCACCCAATGCTCTTGACCTTACCTCTAGGAAAGTGTTTTAAAAGCTGCATACATTCCCTGTTAAATAACAATGGGCAAGACATAGCTCCTACAGATCTGAATCAAAGTTTTATTAAAAAAAAGTTAAATACTAACCTAGTACAATTTTATGAAAGTAGGAATTGAACTTAATAATACATTGGTTCTGGTGTATTATATTTGGACATCTCAAAGGCCATTGATAGTATTCTTCACATTGCAATAATACAATTGTTAGTAAGGTAGAAAATGAATCCCTACACTATTAAATGGGTAAAATGCTGGTTAACAAACACATGAAAATATGTTAAGTTACATGGGCAGTATTCCAGCTGGTCATCAGTTTCTTCTGTGATATCACAGAGATCAGTTTTAGGCCTGTATTATTTAAATATGTGATCACTTTTTATCACCTATTCATGTTACTTATGGAGGTGTCCTAATATATAGATGATATAGAAACTGGCTTTTTTTTTTGTCTTCTTTATTTGATTTTGCTTTGTTGTTCAACCCATATGTTTCTAATGTATTTGGATGACAAAAAAAAACATGACTTTCATATTAATTCTGCAAAAAAGTGGTGTGATGCACTCTGGAACTTTCATACCAGGCCAAAACCTTAACTTGGATGTTACAGCTCATGAAATCCTGAATATAACAATATAGGGAGTATATATCAATTCATACAATATAATGTTTGTACTGATAAAGCAAAGGCTATACACATTATGGGATTATTATTAAAATATTTCAACACTAGCTCACCATCTTTTTTGGATTTACCACCCATGTTAGACCCATTGTTTCTCTTTTTGCTCCTATTCTAAAGGTGATCTGCCATTGTTAGAAATTGTCCAAAGGAAGCTTACAAGAAGAATAACTGATTGTAAAACATTGTCTTACAGTGCACACCTAGAAAAAACTCAATCTAAATTAAATATGTCATTGCTGACCATGAGGTAGCGTATGATTAGCATACCATCCTCTCCATGACAAATAATTCTGACTCTTTTTGAATATCTATATGCTGAAGACCAATAAATCATCTTGAGGATGTAATTATACTTCTCAATTTCCTAAACATAAAATGGCCTTCAAAGCTAAATTTAGGTCTATTGGCATTGCTAGGCCCTATAACAGGCTGCCTTTGTATGTCAAACATAGTAGTTTAATTGTTTTTAAAGAATAAGTTAAGATACTTGATATGGAAGTAGAATTTATTCCTGGAATTTACAGACTGCATTCTAATGGTCTATGACCTCTACGCAGCACACTCAAATTATGATCCTATGAAAACATTTCCCCAACATGGGACTTATCTGCCCAGTCTTGAAGGACTGCTAGCCAGCCCACGGTTCCACAAAGACTGACGAAGTAGCACACATTGATGGCAAGAAAGCTCTGAAGTGTTTGAGACTCTCTCTCTTTATATGGAGCATTGCTTGAATTCCTGCCAGTTAAAGCACATGGAAGGTGCCCTTAAGCTTTGGAAAGCTGGCTTGGGACTACAAATACCTTAGGTACTTCAACAGTCATCTAATGTTGAATATCATGTAGTACCATAAACAAATGAAAATATAAATGTAGGAACCATTATACAATTTCACAAATAGTCCAAGTAGGGTAGCAAAAGCTGGGTACACTACACTAGCCTTAGAATGTTTAATATATATATATATATATATATATATTTTGTGAAAAAAACAAAAGGGGTGGGGACAGCCATGAGAGCCTGAAGCTCAGATGCTCTCTTAGCATAAGTGAGGCCAAAAAAAAAAACAGTCTGAAGCAGCAGGCAAAAAAGGAGTCTAAGTCAACTTTTCAAGAACAAAAGTGAGGTCCCAGGAAGGTGGAATTGGCTTTCTGGGAGGCCTGATATGAAGGACACCTTTAAGAAATTGACTGACCTCAAATCTAAAGATCAGAGGAGGAGTCAATGGCAGATAAGCAGAAACTGCTGACAGGTGAACTTTAACTGAAGAATATGCCAACCCAGCATAGAGCAGACCACACAAATAAGGGAGAACCAGAGGAACCTCTGCCGATAAGTGATCCTGGTTCTGAGAGAGGCACCAGACAGAAAATCTTTTCCATTTGGACAAATATGATTTCCTGGTAGTGGGCTTCCTGGCGTTCTGCAAAACCCAAAGTATGTTGTCAGAAAACAGGGGCCTTAAAGGGATCAAAACCCTATCACAGACAATGTCAATTAAAGAGTAGACAACTAAGGATAAATAAGAGACCCCTTGTCTTCTGTGACAAGGTCGACCCGGTGAGGTAACTTGTGGTGATCACCCCTGGCCAAATGAGAAAGAAGGGGGAACCAATGCTTTCTGGGCCAAAAGGGAGACACTAGCAAGATTTGGGGAGAATCCTGTCTGATCTTGTACAAGACTCTTGGAAACAAAGGAAGGGGAGGAAAGGCGTACAGAAACAACCCCTTACAAGGAAAAGACTGGGTGTCCACTTTCCAAGCCAGAGGACTTGGGACCCTGGAACAGAACAGATGAAGCTATCTGTTCAGAGGGAAGGCAAAAAGATCTACCTGAGGAATACCCCACCGATGGATAATGTCCAGGAACACATCTCTGTGAAATATCTATTTGTGAGTTTGTGTGCTGGACCTGCTCAGTCTGTCACTAAATTGTTCTCTGAGAGAATGTAAACTGCCTGAAGAGTCACTTGATACTGGACAGCTAGATCCCAGATCTGAACAGCTAGTCTGTAAAGAAGATAGGACCGTGTGCTCCCTTGCTTGTTGACATACCACATCACTGTAATGTCTGAAAATTTTGAGCAGTCTGGGATGAAACATGGAATGAAAAGTCTAAAGATCTGGAAGCAGGGCCATCATCTTCTTTATATCAATGTGGTATGAACTCTGATGATGAGCCCAGGGGCACAGAACCTTGAGAAGGCAGAAGACGACCCCCCCCCCCATCCCATCTTGAAACATCTTTGAGGAATTCTTGAGTCTGGACTGGAGCCTGTAAAGGAAGTCCCGGGTTGAGAGAAATTTGATGAATTCACCACTGAAATTTGAGCTCGAGACAAGGAAGGAAGGGAACTGGGAAGTCCAGAGGAAGGCGATGTTGGAGCCAAACTGACTTGAGGTACCACTGTACTTTCACATATGGAGCCTGGCAAAAGGGAACATGGGAATGGTGGAGCCCATAAACCTGAGAACTATGAGAAAGAAAGTCTCTGGCCATAACTGAAGCCAGAGGAAAAAGAGACTGGAAAAATGCAGTAAGAGAGAGGGCCTTGAGGGCAGGCAGGGATGCCAACATGGGAATGGCCTGAAGCCTGCAACCAAGGAAAATTTGATCCTGAAAAGGTGTCACAGATGATTTCTGAAAGTTTATGGTGAATTCCAGACTCTGCAACAGGGAAATAAACTGGAGATCCTGAAGCAGAGAATCAAGAGAAGAAGCCTGAATGAGCAGATCATCTAGAGATAAAGAAAGAACTGAATTCCTCTCAAACAAAAAGCAATGACAGGTGCTAGTCGTTTTGGTGAATACCCCTGGGGCATTAGAGAGGTCAAGAGGCAAAGCAGAGAACTGAAAATGTAAGGAAGAAACAGAGAAATGTAAAAATTTCATGAAAAGGGGATGGCTAGGAATACAAAAGTAACAAGACTTAGGGAGACAAGAAAAACATGGGGAAGAATAATCTGAAGAGACAACATGTGAAAAGAAGGGATCTTGAGAAAGGTGTTGAGCTGGGAGAGATCCACAGCTGGTCTCCAAGTTTCCTCCTTTCTGGGAACCAGGAACACTCTGGAATAAAAAAAACCCTCTCTACCTGGGTAGGAGGTACAGCTTACATGTTGCCCTGAATTAGGAGAATGAAACACGTCTGGGAAAAGAGGAAGTTATTCCTCATGAGGTTGAGGAATGGCCAAAAAAGGAGGAAGGGATTGTCAAATCATGAAATATCCCTGATGAATAATGGACAGAACTCAAGAGTCTGTTGAAATCTTTAACCAATTTGGAAAAGTGAGAGAGAGACGTGGAGATAGGGGAACCTGGATGAAGGACAGGGGAAACCAATTGTCAAAAGGAACCCAGCTTATCCTGAAAAGCAGATTTCTGGGAAGCACGGGTCTGAGTAGACTTAACAGGTGGTACACGTTTAGAACTCTTTTTACCCTTAGATGGAGATGAGACTACCTGCAAACAAAAGCAGACTTGGAGGGATAATTCCTCTAAATGTAGGAAGGGGGGAAACAAAAATATGCTTCACTTCCTGCAAGGCTTCATCCTTATCCTGGAAAGACTTGAAAAGTTCTGCAACAGCAGCACTAAAGATAGTTTTATTATCCATAGGAGCATCCAAGAATTTAGTCAATGTTATAAGGCAAAGCCTGAGGATGAAGCCAAGCATAATGCCTTATAGCAGAACCAAGGACAGCAGCTCTGTAGGAGGCATCAGCTGCATCATAGCTACATTTAATAGAATGGCAAGCAACTTGAAAAGTCGAACCCAATAGGAAAGGGATAGAAGTCTTTTCCTCAGAATCAGGAAAGTCAGAAGGCAGTTTGGAAACCTGAGAAAGGAGGGCCAAAACATATCTGGATGCATGATTCTGGTAGTTAATGGCACCAAAGTATAGGATGGCAGCAGTATAGATCTTTGTTGTCCAACCTCTCCATAGTCATACCATCCTTATCTGAAGGAAGCACCCTGGTTGAGGGCAAGAGTTTACAAATTTGTCAGAAGAGACAGACACCACAGAAGGATCAGAATGAGGACATTTATAAAGAAATTTACAGGCATCAAGCTCCTTGTAAAATCAATCAGGTTTCCTGAGAGAAGAGGGCTGAGAACTGGATGCCATAGAAGCTGCTGAAAAGGTATCCATGGAGGTAGCCATGACAGGAGGAACAGCAGATGGCCTACGAGACTCCATCTGGAGAAGCTCATAATCTTTTCTGAATATCAGAAACTTGGGCAGAATCCCACTTAAAAAAGATTCTGTCATGTGGGCAACAGTATCCATAAAAGGGAAAACAGGAAAAAAGGTATCATCATCCTCTGAACCATAGTTTAAGGGAGAAGGGATCTGATTAGAATAAGCCAAGGATTCTTCCCCAAAATCCAGGTCCTCATCCAAACAGACTAATTCCCTAGGCCTTTTAAGAGGAGTACAGGACCAGGGAGGGGTCGGAACAGTTACCCCTTGAGGAGGTTTTAAAGCCACTGAAGCAATAAACAACTCCCGAGTACAATCCTGCCATTCAGATTGAGGATCCTTAGAAACAGGGGGAATATGTTTGGTTTTCTCTTTCTTTTTGTGCAGAACATCTGCACTAAACACCCTCAGAGAATCAGACCCCAGGTGACATTTAATAAGTGGAGCTGGAATCCCCTTTGGTTTTTCAAAAATAATCAACCAAAGTTACTCCTCAATGTCAGGAGCAGATGTCTGTAACACCTCAGAGGAAGTTCCAGAATTGGATTCATACCAGCCTCTGATGGGACCATGGCAGTGGAATCTGAAACAGTCACTGGACGAAGCTCTGGACTTTCATCAGCCTCGAGAGAAAGACATCCGGGGGATGCCAGACAGAAGCCTTATCAGACCTAAACTTTTGGCATTTTTCTTGGCAGACAGCTGATCCTTGGGACAAGAAAACTCCACCACAGCACCTTCATCTGACTGCTTAAAACACTGGTTTTCAAAATAAATTGATAACAAGAGACAACTATGTAGGGTCAAATGGACAAAAGCCTGGCAAACAGAACATTGTGTATGGTCATGAAAAGCACCCCAACAGAAAATGGTTGTGAAGATCTTACAGAGAATCTGCCTCCCATGCTAATATTTTCCCATTTTGGATGACATGAACCAAACAGCACTAAAATAAAAGGAAAGATAAAAATAAATGGGGTACTTACCTGAGGGGCAGCTTGGTAACCAGCATAGCAGAAGGGCATTCAGACCAACATTCAACAATGGTGTTGGGACTGGTGACAAAGAAGTTCTGGTGTGTGCATTCCTAAATCACGTTTATCCCCTACGTCTTGTGTGGGGAGCATGTGTATGATGTATGACAACTGTAGATACTAAAGGCTTAGGTATATTGGACAGACGTTGGACTACCCTTGGCAGGAGATACCTTCAGTTATGAATACTGCAACAATGATATGGAAGGCCATCTCTAGCCACCACTTACCTTCTCTCCTGTATGGAGCCCCTGTCATGAACAGCGTACAAGTCTTAGTTTTAAACTTGAACAATGCTACAACAAAGCTACCAGATTTGCTTACAAAAAAACCTTACCAGACACATCACTGTTTAGCACCAAAAACATTTAACTGGATCAAACTTCCTCACCACCTATCTTATACCAAGCTCATCTGAACCCACAAAATCAGCTATACCTCATTTGCTTGCCCAGCAATTACTGCCATACTCCACTCTCTCTAGCAAACTGTCCCCTTTGGTCAAATGATAAATAACTGCTTACCATCTACAAACTTCAAATGTAGCTAGAACTTGGAATTCCTATCTCACTCAGGTCTGTCTCACAGCTTCATCTTTTCAAAAAGTTACGTACTCACCAGAACATTCCATCTGTTTTGTCCATTTTCATTCTTCCTCAACTGATGAGTTTGGATCCGATCCTCAGCCATTACTGAAGCTTGTGGTAACCAAAAAGCTGTTAAGCTTCTCCCTTACCCATAATGCACCAACCCTAAGATACCTCAGATCTTGTTTGCTGATTTTACCAGGAAAAGAATGTTTAACATGCATAAATATAGGAAATGTAAAAATTGCATGTGCTCAATAAAGGAAACAAAAACTATATCTAGTGCTCAATATAAAGGACAATGATGTCTCTCCAACAACTCATTTGTGCAGAAGTTTGTGAACAGAAGGGATTGG
Organism: Protopterus annectens; assembly: GCF_019279795.1. Taxonomy (NCBI): domain Eukaryota; kingdom Metazoa; phylum Chordata; order Ceratodontiformes; family Protopteridae; genus Protopterus; species Protopterus annectens. The sequence continues at coordinate 130,450,765 of NC_056739.1, read as the reverse complement.
GGTGGTTGGTGGGAAATTGAGGAAGAATGAAAATGGACAACACACATGGAACGTTATGGTAAGTACATAACTTCTTCATCTGACGCTGTCAATTTTCATTCTACCTTCAACTGATAGGATGGAATCCCCAGCTACCTACAATTCTGGGAGGACTCTAAGGAAGGATAGCCCCGAGCACAGTTGAACCAGATGATGCTCTACCCCTGGAGACCAGATCCAATTTTTAATGAGTAATAATGGTACGAGGAGTAGGCCAAGCTTCTACTGCACATATGTCATCCATGAAAGTTCTGCACAGAAAGACTGAAGATACCATGGACCTAGTTGAATAAGCTCATACCAGTTTTGGTACGGTAATACCCAATTTGTTAAAGAGAAATTAAATATAATCAATTAGCCATCTGTTTAAAGTTACTTTTGCAACTGGTTTACCCAATTTCAATTCTGCCAAGGAAACAAACAATTGGTCTATTTTTCTGATTTCTTTTGTTCTAAGCAGGTAAAACATAATTGTGAACACCCAATAAATGTAATATGCATTTGCCTTTGTTTGCAAACTTAGGAAAGAATACTGGCAAATTAATGGACTGATTGATATTAGATTCTGACATCACCTTGGGAAAAGAGGAGGCATTTGTTCCTAGCGTCACTCTGTCCTTGTGAAAGATCAAGTATGGAGGTTTTGAAAACAATGCTTGAATCTCTGTAATTCATCTAGCAGAGGTAATAGCTACTAGATGAACAGTTTTCAAAGTATGATACTTAATGGTTCAAAGGGAGAATGTATTCGTGCCTGTAGTAATAAAATGAGATCCCATGGGGAGTAGGGTCCATATGGAGGTCTCAAAAGAAGAGTGCCTTGCAAGAATGCTCTGCACTATTTATGAGAGGTTACTGAAGAACCGTTAAATCCAGTGTGAAAATTTGATATTGCTGCCAAGTGAATTTTAATAGTTGAGGAACTAGCCCCTTCTTTAAAAAAGTAAAGCTAAAAACTTCAGTATGTTATGTATCAGAGCTGAAAATGGCTCAACACGATTTTGTTGTGCCCAGTAAACAAATCTTTTCTATTTACTTGTATAGAGTTTTCATGTTGAAGGTTTATGGGAAGATAAAAGTACATGTCGAACAGAAGAAGAGAGCATCAACTGTCTGGCTATTAATGTAATTGAAGAAAACAATCATTAGCCTGAGATCTGAGATGTCTGGATCGATCATGCCCGTCGGGTGAGACAGGAGGTCTGGGGTTGGATCCAAAATCCAAGTGATAGATATTGTGTAAATTAAAATGCTTTCCCCCAATATACTGTGTGTACAGTGAAAGGAAATGTGCAAGGCCAAACAACAGTTTTCACAATAATATGCTTGCTTTGCAAGAACAGTTATGTTCAGCTTAGATATTAATAAAATATAGCTGTGGGCAATACTGTAAATGCCTCCTGTTATAGAAAACAAGGAAGTAAGGAAGTTGACTTTTCTGGCTTTCAGATGCAGAATTAAATAAATAAAATGTAGACAGGTCAAGTGACACAGACATGACATGGAGAGACTTTTAAGAAGTCTTCAGATAGAGCGAGAACCAAAAAAGGGCATGAAATAACCATGGACCTTTTCATGACACAGACAGAAACCAGAAGAACAAGTCACAAGGACATTAAAAATAACATTGGTTGAAAAGAGTATATAAACTGGACAATATGTTTCATTCAGGGGTGATGTCTTAGACTAAGTGTGCCTTAGTCTATTCATCTGTCCAGCTGTGTTATAATAGAATTGAAACAGCTCTGACAGAATTAACTGTTTGGCAAGAATTTCTTCTGAGACAAAGTATAACAGATACAGTAGTACGGAGTTTGTCTGGTCTACTTTTGGACATTTTCTTCAGTGACATTTCTTCAGAGGCAAAATAAAGACCTCTGCTTGACATTTCCTCAGAAAAGAAAGAGATACATTCTTCAGTGGATACATTTTTTTTTCAGTAGCGAGCCTTGGCCAGTGACTGTGACCATATAACTGTTACCAGCAATTAATATTACAGAAGGATCCCTACTACTTATGTTAGTTCAACAGACTGACAGTTCCAGTGCTTTAACAGAGAAACAGTTCCAGTACTTCGTTGATGGACACAGAGCACCGCCTTGGAAGCTGTCCTGCGTCGGACCACCTACAATTCATCTGTATAGAAACACCATCCTTTTCCGGAGTGACTTCAGCCTAATCTCCTGCTTGTCTTCTGCATAAATTATGGTACTTTCTTCACAGTTATAACATGGATGCAATTACAGACAGTTAACTTTACAGTGCCCACATATTGTATATATAACTTTACATGGTTCAACCTTCTGTGTTAGACATAAAATGTAAATCTAAAATGTTTGATGTTCAGACATTAGATAGTTGTGTTTGTAAATGTATAAATGCCTATAATCCATACACAAAATGTACAGCAATTCATAAAGACTGTTTTTTATGTGGAAGTAACTTTCCTAACTTGTGTCTGTCTTGTCACAGGAGTCTAGTACGTAAGCCATACCATAAGATACATTCCTATTCTGATAAACAATCTGTTTAATTCTAGTGTTGTTAGTTCTTCACATTTACAACAGTCAAATGTACCTTCTGCAGTCACCTAAATCTCATACAGTACAAGTGTATGCAATTATTATTAGTAATGTAATAGACTATATAAACATGTTATTTATAGTAAATATTGCAAATGCACAAAAACAAGAAAGTTCTGACATAGTACAGCGTGCTATCAATATTAACATTTTAAAGAAAAGGTTTTCACAGCTTTTCAAAATTTCCCTAGAGACAGTAGTAAGGGACAATAATACCATTTAGAGAAACAGACTCAGCATAGCATTCGGACTTTACATAATGACATTTCTGGTTTAACGTAACAATCAAATAGAGCCCAACATTTACTAAGGGCACAAACTATAGAGGTTAATCTGACAAGACAGTTAGAAGAAGCCCAGCAAGGTTTACAGTGGGCAGGGTTCAGCAGAAATGACAGTTATTTCTCCTGCTGATACATCTCAATAGTTTTGTTTATTACAGACTCTTCCTCAGTGGCAAGACAAAAAAAAAAAAATTTGTTTCAATATGTTGACATTTAAACAATGGCTGACATACACTGTGTGGTCTATTTCAAATAATGCTTTATTTAAATTTTTTTTTGCATTTACACATACCAGTTTGGGTCACAAGGGGAAAGGAGATCATCAACAGTGTTGGCAAACCCCTAAAGCATGCTCCAATACGAGAGTTATGGGCATTAATTCCCAACATGATTTACAGGGAAAGTGTAGTATTGTCAAAATCAAACCACATAAAAAATATACAGGAAAGGCTACAGTAAATGCTTTGTTAAATGGCAAAGCAAAGCAAGCAGCTAAAACAGGTGAGTGTCTAGACTCATGTAACTGATCTACAGACAGTCTAAATAGCATGACAGAAAAAACAAAATAATGTTTTAGTCAGGCAAGATGTTATGTTAAAGCAATTCCGTCAGACAGCTAATGACATTCTGCAAAATGCATATGCAGCTTTAAAATCAGTTTCTGCCTGACAGACAGATACAGACTCAGAGATTAAGCCAGAGTGCTAGACAGTTTAAAAAGTATGCAGTATTGCAGATGCACATAGGAAATGTACAAAACAGCTTGTACACTACGTGGTGAAAGGAAGGGGATGTAAACACAGGGGGAACACGAGCAGCTTCTGCTCCACCAGGGTTACAGACAGACAGATACACAACAAAGTTCATAAAAACAGGTGATATGTTTTCTTCAAACCCAAAAATAGTGAAAGAAATCAAGATAAAGAAAATACATTAAGGGACAATCAGTCACAGGAACAAACACAGAGGGATACATAAAAAATACATTAAGGGACAATCAGTCACAGGAACAAACACAGAGGGATACATAAAAATACATTAAGGGACAATCAGTCACAGGAACAAACACAGAGGGATACATAAAAATACATTAAGGGACAATCAGTCACAGGAACAAACACAGAGGGATACATAAAAAATAAAGTGTACCCTATGAAATACCAGATCATGGCAGGCAATAGGCATTAAAGCAATAAATTAACAAAATACAGGTTATCAGTTGGCAGCAAAGTACAGGGATCTTTTAAAGCAATGGAAGACAATGTTAGTATACAAAACTTAATGTTAAACAAAGGGGACAGTAAAAGACAGAAAAATAAATATTACTTTACTGGTTTAATAAGCCAGGACAGATTCAAAATAAACACCGAAATAACCTACAGACATATAGACATAAAGTTAAAGTTAATACAGATACAATGTAAAGTTAAAGTTAATACAAATACAGTAAACACATTTACAGTAGTGCAAATGGTATATGCAAAACTAAACAATGCAATTAAATGTTGGGTATGCAAGTCCACATCTATGTCTGAAAATAGAATAACATTTAAGGCAGTACCTATGACAAATCCTAAATAAAAGGTTCTAAAGTAACAAGAGACGGTCAACCCCCCCCCCCCCGCATTAAAAGTACAGTATGTCTTCAAAGGCAGCTTATGAATACAGCAAACAGGATCAATATTGGTAAAAAAAGTGACTGTAATGTCATATTTTCAAAAGAATGTATTACATAAAATATAACAGCAAACAGTCATAAACAAACTAGTACAGCAAAAACATCATTAGTCAAACTGGAGTAACTGCCATCCAGGTAATAATACACAGCAATACATACAGGTAGTTAAGTACAGAGTCATTACAAATAGCATTTTTCAGCTAATAAAAATCCAAGCAAAAGCAGCACACCATGCTGGTTCATAAAAATCAGTGTTAATAACAGTCAAACAGTATCAGTACAGTAACAGTCTGTTAACAGTTTTACAAAAGTTTAAATTTGTTTCTATAATAGCAATCTATGAACAAGATTACCGCTGTGGTAGCGTTGTCGCCTCACAGTAAGACGCTGCCCGGTTCGATTCTCAGCTAGACCGTCTTCTGCGTGGAGACATGCGTGAATGGGCGTACCTTCGTTGAAGGTTGGGCATCAGGGCTGGTAACTCGGCACGTAAAAATCAACTACCAATCATTAGCGGACCGGAGTTCCGCTGTGGCGACCCCTAACCGGGAAAAGCCGAAAGACACAAACAAACAAACAATAGCAATCTATGAACAAGACAAGGCAATCTAAAGCAGTTGCAAAGAAAAAATGGGGAAAGATACTCAGATATAATAAATCATGAGAACAAAGACATCATGAGCAAATACCTGATTTCAACATATTTTGGACATGCAAAATTTGTTTGCAAAGGCATGTGACAAGTCAAACTGTTGGGTTTTTAGCCACATTCCTTACAGAGGGAAAATGCCATTACATGCAGTCCCTGTAGAGGATACACATACATGTTTTATGTTTAAAAAATCTTATAAAAGTAAAGTTGTAAAACAATCAGCCATAAAAAAAATTGACAGTTGATAAAAATAGGAAAAGGGATATTGTTTTCAAAAGAACTATGGTCATGAAAAAAAGACGGAGTATAAAATAAAAACAGCATGGGAGTTAAACATAATACTTCTTTTAAGGAAGAAATGAAAGAAAAGAAATTCTGTTACATAGAGTATTCAGTTCCAATAATGAAAATTACTCACACATTACCAGAGGACATGGTAAAAAAAAAATCACCAAAAAAAGAGGGAGGTTCATGATAAAAAATAGGGAAAGATTAAAACAGCTGGACATAGGAAATGGTGTTATTTCAAAAGCTAAATTTTTCACTGGTATGGTGCCACTAAGGCAATATAAAAGTTACACAGTTAATAGCAAATGCAAGTTATGGAGCTATCTAAGACATAACAGAAGAGATGTGTTATAAAACTGTCAAACAAGTAACTGTTGTTAACAATGAAGAAAGGCTACTAAGTACAGAGGATCACATTTTCCTGTAACTTGCTTTTTTTAAATATTCTTTTCCCAAAGCAATAATAAAATTATGCAGTGCAAAAGAAATATGCTTGTTTCTAATACAAGGTTTTACCTTGTAAAGCAAGGGTTAACTTGACAAGATTTTGAAATGCTTGTTTGTAACTGCAAGACTGACAACTTGTTTAAGGAAGCATAAAAACAGTTACAAATAGATAAGTAATAATGGCTATGTGTCTATGGTGGGGTACTACAACTTCCGCATGAATTGCTCTTATCGTCATTATAAGATTTGTGTTAATAAAAGTATTAATCAAGTAACAGTTGTTAGTAATGTAACATTCTTTAAAAAATAGCATTAAATGCAGGGGATATGTATGCTGCAACAGACCAAGGGATTCAAAGTACTAAAGATCATATTTTGTTGTAAACTGTCTTAAAATTTTCATGGGTCTTAAATAAAAAAAAGTGGGAATTGATAGATATTGTATAAATTAAAATGCTTTTCCCCAATATATTGTGTGTACAGTGAAAGGAAATGTGCAAGGCCAAACAGCAGTTTTCAAAATATGCTTGCTTTGCAAGAACAGTTATGTTCAGCTTAGATATTAATAACATATAGCTGTGGGCAATACTGTAAATGCATCCTGTTATAGAAAAAAAGGAAGTTGACTTTCTTGGCTTTCAGATGCAGAATTAAATAAATAAAATGCAGACAGGTCAAGTGACACAAAGATGACATGGAGAGACTTTTGTGAAGTCTTCAGATAGAGCAAGAACCAAAAAAGGGCATGAAATAACCATGGACTTTTTCATGACACAGACAGAAACCAGAAGAACAAATCACAAGGACATTAAAAATAACATTGGTTGAAAATAGTATATAAACTGGACAGTATGTTCATTCAGGGGTGACGTCTTAGACTAAGTGTGCCTTAGTCTATTCATCTGTCTAGCTGTGTTATAATAGAACTGAAACAGCTCTGACAGAATTAACTGTTTGGCAAGAATTTGTTCTGAGACAAAAAGTATAACAGATACAGTAGTACAGAGTTTGTCTGGTCTACTTTTGGACATTTTCTTCAGAGGCAAAATAAAGACCTCTGCTTAACATTTCTTCAGAAAAGAAAGAGATATTTTTTCACCAAGGTTGAAGTAAGTGAGGCCAAAAGAAGGGAAACCAAACCTGCTGATGCCAGTAAGGTGCAACAATGATGACTTTGCTCTTCAACCTGGCAGCTTTCTGCAGAAAGTTTGGAATTAATGGGATTAGTGTGTAGGCATAAACTAGTCCAAGGGCCAGTCATGAAATCCATCCCTCGATGATTCCCCCCGTGAAGGGATTAGGGTAAAGTAGTTGCTGCATTTGTTGTTTAGGGAAGAAGCAAAAAGATGACAGTAAGGCTGGCCCCATCGAAGAAAATAATCTGCACTACCAAGATTTCAGCCTGCTTAGTTCCTTCAAGCTCTAGGATCAATGTCAGCGGCAATAACTTTAGTACCTTTAACCAGATTTTATACAAGTGCCGCTGACATTGATCCTAGAGCCTGAAGGAACTAAGCGGGCTGAAATCTTGGTAGTGCAGATTATTTTTTTGACCTGTGATCTGACAGTTTGTACTCTTGAGGGAGGTAGTGAAGCTACCATTGACTTTGTGTTGAAAATAATAGTTATGTACTCACCATAACTTGATATCTGTGTTATCCGTAGTCACCATTCATCACGTATGGGTCTAGGATCAGACATTGGTTCCGAGTCAGGACACAGACAACAGCGTTGCTCAAACTCCTCCACTCCCCATCATGCTCTGCTGCCCTCTAACCCCTCAGATCAAGTTTACCCTGGAGAAAGAAGATAGACAGAGAAGATCTGCCACAAGAAAAGGTCCACCAGAGTCCCACCAGACCCTCAGGAAGGGGGAAGGAGGGTGGGATCATGATGAATGGTGACTATGGATAACACAGATACCAAGTTATGGATCCAAGTTATGGTGGGTACATAACTATTATTCTGGTGTTATCCTAGTCACCATTCATCACATATGGATCAGAGTCCCCAGCTACCCAACGTTCTCAGATGGCCTCATGGAAGAACATGCGAAGAACAGTGGAGCCAAAGGAAGCCCTTCCCCTAGAAACTAGGTCAAGTTTGTAATGAGAAATGAAGGTATAAGAAGTCCAAGTTGCCACTGCACAAATGTCATCCAAGGACTGACGAACTGAGAAGGCAGCTGATGTAGCTACTGACCTGGTAGAGTGAGCCCTAACTCATCCAGGCAAAGGAGAACCACAGGAGAAGTATATGTAAGAAATGCACTGAGAAATCCAATGGGACATGGTAATTTTCGAGACAGCTTGGAGCTTCCTGTTGACTGAAAAAGCCATAAACAATTGGCCTGAGAGTGGAAATGACTTAGTTCTGTGCAAATAAAAATGAAGCTGTCAATGAACATCTAAAGTATGCAGAATATATTTCCCCTTATTGGCATAATTAAGGAAGAGCACTGGAAGTTGGACAGACTGACTGAAGTTCGCTTCAGTGGTCACTTTTGGCATAAAGGAAGGAATGGGTCTTAAGGCCACTCTATCTTTATGGAATATCAGATAAGGAGCATTAATGGTAAGAGCCTGCAATTCTGACACTCTTTTCGAAGAAGTTATAGCCACCAAAAAGGCAGTTTTCCAAGAAAGAAATTTGAGGTTACAGGATGCAGAAGGCTCAAAAGGGGGCCTAGTTAAAAATTGCAACACCAATGCAAGATCCCACGATGGAGATGGCTAACTTAACTAGAGGATGCAACAAAAAGACACCTTTTAAGGTAGGTTTGTTACTGAGATGAAAATTAGAAATTGCTGCCAACTGGACTTTGACAGTAGAGAAACTAGCATCCTCCTGAAAAAGGGAAGCCAGGAAAAAGAATGTCAGAAATAAGAGCCTAAAATGGATCCAGATTTCGACCTTTAGCCCAAATAGAGAATCTCTTCCACTTACTTCTGCAAACTCTCTTGGTATAAGAGTTTTGAGAAGCAAGAATAATATCCTTCACAGGGGATGTAAGCCTGGACTTATCAAGAATCACTGGAATTGGACAAACTAAGCTGTCAGACAGAGGGTCTACAGATTTGGAAGCGGACGGATTGACAGATGGGAGATCAGATCCAGCACCGGATTGAGCACCCAAGGGGGGTGCTTCAGATGAGACCGTAGAAGAGGGAACCACACCTGCCAAGACCAGAAGGGGGCGATGAGGATTAACTGTGTCCTGAGGCATTTTGCTTTCTGAAGACCTCTCGGAATCAATGGTAATGGAGGAAAGGCATAAAGGAGACCCGGAGGCCAATCGTGAGTCAGAGCATCCCTAGGGGACTCCCCCTCTGAGGGGATCAGGGTGAATTAGCTGCTGCATTTGTGGTTGAGAGGCGAAGCACACAGATTGCAGCTCGGTTGGCCCCATCTACGGAAAATCTGCTTCACCACTAATGGATTCAGGGACCACTCGTGAGGGGTCAGAATAGCCCTGCTCAGCTTGTCCGCCAGCATGTTGGACGCTCTGGGAATGTGCGTTGCAAGGAGAAAGCGCCCCGAGGACATTGACCACTCACAAACCCTCGTGGCCACGCAACAAAGCAAATAAGAATGTGTGCCCCCTTGCTTGTTTATGTACTACACAACAGCCATGTTATCTGTGTGAACTACTATTGTCCCTAGAGGAAAGCAGTCCTGAAACGCCTGCAATGAAAGGAGGACTGCTCTCATCTCCAGAACATTTATGTGCAGTTTAGTCTTTGACTGGAACCACATCCCTTGGACAGTCTTCCCCTGGAAGTGCCCCCATCCTAGAAGTGAAGCATCCCTGGTAACCATGACCATCGGAACTGGGGGAGAAAAAGACCTGTCCGCTAAGAGGTCTGGGGAGTGCATCCACCATGAAAGATGTCTTTGGCATACTGGAGTGAGCCATACACAGACTGATGGGGTGAGAGAGAGTGGACCACTGAACTGCCAGGGACCACAGAACTCTCATGTAATACCTGGCCAGCGCAACCAGACAAATGGCTGCTGCCACAGAACCTAGAGCCCTTAGAATGAGTAATACTGGAGGATGTGTTTGCTCCAGAAGACTGTACATGAGACCAGGTAAGAAGCATGTGTTAGAGGGGAAGAGCTGCAATTTCTGGGGTACTGTCCAACTGAGTGCCTATGAACTTCCAGGTGTTGAGACAGGGTCAAGAAAGACTTGGGAAAATTCACTGTTATTCGAGCTGATCAAAGAGACGAAGAAGAAACTGTGTTGTCTCCACCAGTTGATGCTTTGTGGGAGATGTGAGGAGCCAACCATCAAGATAGGAAAACACCTGGAATCCCTGCAGCTTGAGATGAGCTGCCACCACTGCCATACACTTGAACACCAGGGGGGCTATAGTGAGCGCAAAGGGCAGGGCTCTCAACTGGAAATGATCAGCTCCTAGGCGAAAGAGGAGAAATCTCCTGGACCGCCTGTCTATTTTGATATGATAGTACAGGTCCTGGAGATCGACTGAGCACATCCAGTCATTCTTGTACAGAAGGGGCACAATGGACTGTACAGTGACCATCCAAAACAACTGACTGACATTCAAAAATGGATGCAGGTCCCCCATTTTCTTAGGTACCAAAAAGAAGCGGCAGTAAGTTCCGGATTCTCTCTTTCTTGTGGGGACTTTTTGGATGGCTCTTTTTAAATGAAGTTGGACACCTCTAGATGGGCTAACTCTCTCTGACTGGGTGGCACGTCAGGGAGAGTTGGAAAAGGGAATACAGTAGCCCCTGGATATAACTTTTAGCACCCACAGATTGGTTGTGATGTTTTGCCCAGGCCAAAGGATGCAAAGATAAACAGCCCCCGAATGCCTCCAGGAAGGGACAGCCGGCCACCGCCTCAGGGGCGCTGAAAAAGCTTCTCAGAGAAAGGCTCCCTGGTTTTATGGGCCTCGTCTGCCCCTAGGGCGGCAATGACCATTGAAACCTCTCCCCTGTCCCCTGGAAGAGGAATCTTCTTGAGCGTCCTGAAAGGAAGACAGTGACTTATGAAACCACATCTTCTTGCTCCCCCACTGGGTCTTGGAAAAGGACCTTTGGGGGTAGAGAATTTCATCCCTACAGCCAACAGTGTCTTCCTCTTTTGCTCACTGCGGGTCAAAGTTTCCTTAACACTTGGTCCAAAGAGGGTTGAACCATCGAAGAGAGCACAAGTGAACAATGCCTTAAAGGCCTCTGCAAACCCGCATAAACGAAGCCAGGCATGATGCCTGATGGAAATCCCTGTGCCCACTGCTGTTGAGGTACCTTCTGCAGCATTAGATATCAACCTCATGGATGAACAGGCTACGGACGTGAGAGTGGGCAGCTTGGAGAAACAGCCTTATAGTCCTCCACAAGCATGGACTTCGAGAGGGAAGTGGTAAGCTCCTTTATCAAATCCCTCTGAAAACAGGTGAAATGCATCAGGTAGTTTAAGGCTCAAAGGCTGAAAGTAGCCTGCTTTCCAAATTTGTCACTCTCTCTCGACTTCTGATTGGGAGGATGGACAGATGAACTCTGTTCCACCAGCTCCTTCTTGGTGATCAATTGCATCAACTGGAACTGCCTTGGACCAAAAAGCCTTGTCAGAAGGGGGACTCAAAAACTTGTCCAGTCTCTTTGGCACTGGCTCCACTGTATTGGGTTCCTTCCAAGCCCTATTGGTGATGAGGTTGATCAAAGGGGTCAAGCAGGGCAGACACCCAAGCGGTAGATGGGGCCAGACCGAAGGTCTGTAGAAACACAGCTTCCGCCGGGGATAGGGGCTAGGCAGACCAACCGCCCTTGGCCTTAAATATCTCCAGAATGTCCCAAGGAGACATGTGTTGGTGACCTTGGGGACCCGTCCCCTTCATCTATACCCTTGTCTTCCACGAGAGACTCTATTGGGGAGTCAAGATGTATCCTCTTACATGTCCTCTTCCGAGAGACTTCCTCCACAAGAGGCTCAGGGGAAGACTCAGAAGAGGTGAAGATCCCGATAGGGGTAACTCCCCCCTGGAGACTAGGTTGAACAAGCTGACCAGGAGCATGATAAGGGGGAGGCTACTATGGTACAGAGAGAAATCTTTCCACCACCCAAAATGCGGAGGGACTGGTTGAAATCCTCTCTCCCTCCACCGTGGAAAACACCACAACGGAGGAAGTAGCAGATGATGCTGGTACCTCCAACCCTCCAGAGAAGGCCAGACTGGAACTATCAAGAGCTGAAGCACAGGGGGGCAGAGAGCGGTCCGAAAAGCCTGGACCCGAACCTGCCCCCACGGACTTCGGGGCAACAACCCGGACCGGTGGACCCACCTGCCCCACGGGAATGGGGAGCAGAACTAGCCATAGACTCTGATGGGGTAAAGACAAGAGGAGTCCCAGAAACCCCCACCACCTCCAAGCTGCACACCGGCTCCCCTAAGTCCAATCCCTGTGAGGTTGGACAAGAAGAAAATAATCAGGATGTAGGAGGTGGTTTCCTAATCCTGTGGGCTGGAAAAGCCAAAAGCCCCAACTAGATTTGAGCTTTCAAAAAGGATTGTATCATCCTGTCCATATCGGAAGGAAGGATACTCCTGGAGGATCGGGAGGAAATAGAGCACCTAGCTGGAAACCCATGTTGGGACCCCTAGGGCCTTCTCCGATACTCTGGAGAATGGGTCCTATTAGGAGGGGTAAACAAATGATCCCCTCCCGAGTATCCGAGGGAGGTCCTCCACAACAAAAGGATCCAACATGGGTCTCGGATCTGACCATATCGGATCCGAGGAAACAAAATGATCTGAGGGAAGAGCTCTTGAATCCCTCGTATCGGAAGGGATTGAATCCATGACAGGTCTGCTCTGGCTTGGATCAGAAGACCTCGAGCCAGAGGCTTTGCATTCAGGAGTCGACTCCGAGGCTCTCAGATCAGAAGACCTGGGACAGGAGACCTTGGATCCAGACATCATCTCTCTACAGGTCCTCAGAGCAGAGACGCCCAGGATCAGACACTGCTAAGGTTGGAGTTGGATCGAGCGATCTGGGATCCAACAGCCTAGCTTTCTTACCTGAAACCTCCCCGGAGGAGAAGGAAGAAATAGCCTTTCTTTTAAGGTCAGAGGGGCTGACTTGGTCGTAGGCTCCTTGACCAAGGGACCTCCCCTGGAACCATACCTTTTAGGAACAGCTTATTTTGGTGCTGAATCAGGACCCTGGGGTTGAATGCTGCACAAATGCCGCATTCAACCTCCAGTTGGCTGGCGCCGAGACAGTAGAGGCACTCCTTGTGCGAGTCGGAGACAGGCATCTTCCAACTGCATGAGGAGCACTGCTTAAACCCTAAAGGTTTCTCTGACATTGTGAAACACAACCAAATCTGGAGAGACAAGCATTACAGGAGTCAAAAAACAAAGCAACAGTCCTAAGTGCTAAAGTCTGTTCTACACACAAACACTGAAAACTCGAGTAAACCACCACACTACAAGAAAACAAATTCCCAGAGGAAAAAAAAGTTTACATTAACTACACTAACTAATCACAATCCAAAAAGAGCGCCAATAGCCAAACCAGTGGAAGGGGATGGAAGGGAAACAACGGTCCACTAACAGAATGCCTATAAAAAATAAAATACTACAATAATGAAAAGAATAGGAAGAAAACCTAAAAGAAAGACTTAGTTGTTAGAAAATCTGAAATTCCCGAGGAGCTGAGCAATCTGCATCTGTCTGTTAAATGAGGCAAATGAGATTGGAGAGATTAGAGGGCAGCACAGCATGATGGGATGGGAGGAACTTGAGCAAAGCTGTTATCTAAATGTGCCAGCTCGGATCCAGTGTCGGATCCTAGACCCATACATGATGAATGGTGGCTAGGATAACATCAGATCTGCTCCAATGAATTCCAAATTTTGACTTGGTTGTAGTTGAGACTAGTCATAGTTTATGGTTATTCCCAGATGAGAACAAGTCTGGCGAACCTGATTTCTTGCCCTTATCAATTGCTATCTGGTCAGGGTGGTAATGAGCCAGTTGTCTTGATATGGAAACCCGCAGAATCCCTGCAGTCTTGAGTGAGCTGCTGCTGCTACTACTACTGCCATGCATTTGGTGAACACCTTGGGGGCTGTGGTGAGACCAAAGGGCACAGCTCTGAACTGGTAGTGACTGGCACCTAACTGGAAGCATAAATACCTTCTGGATCATCTGTTCATTTTCATGTGATAGACCTTCAGGATGCATACTATCGAGTACATCCAGTCGAAAAGGTAGACTGGACTGAACCGTGACCATCCAAAACTTGGTATGTTGAACTGACCTGTTCAAGTTGCTGAGATCCAAAATTGGTCTCCAGTCCCGTTTTCTTTGGCACTCTCTCCTCTGTGACTAACTCTTGTGGAGAGTCCAAGTGCTTCCTCTTGCACTTCTTCCTAGGGACCTCCTCAGTGGGGTGTGCTCTGAGGAGGTATCGGAAAAAACTGTAATAACCTGCTGGGAAGCCTAGCAATCTCAGACTGCTTGTCCCGAAGGAACAGCATGATAAGACTAACTCAGAGACATCAGGGTGGATGGTTGAGGATTCAAGAGCGTTAGATCTGTCCATCCTGCTGGAGCACAGAATACCCTCTTTACAACTTCGAAGGCTGATTGTTCTGGAGAGAGAGAGAGAGAGACAGGGAGAAGGCAAGCTTCTGGATAGCTTTCCTCCCCCACTCTGAAAGCAATCTCCCCGAGGAAGAATCCAGAGCCAAGCTATCCAGTGCCAAAACACCAAGGGGCATGCATGGCTCCAACAACTTCGGAGTAGACTCCAACACCTCGTACCCGATAGGGAAGCTTCGGCTGATCGAGATCCAAAGAAATCTGAACTGGAGCACTCACCGTAAGCTTTGGATCTGAAGATAATATTATCTTCAGATCCGAGCCAGAAAGACCTGGAAGGCTTGGATCCAGAGACTCTGAAGCAACTTTAGGGATCAGAGGAGGAGGATGAAGTGGGGGTGTAACTGATGGATGGGCCTCCTGACCTGAGGAGGCAGGAGCCGGCAAGACACCCATCTGAATCTGCACCAAGATGAACTTCCGCATCATTCTTTCCATATCTTCCTCTGTCAGACTTCTGGATGAATGAGTTGATTCAAGAGGAGACTTAGACCGGTGTCATTCCAAAACGGGTGAGGGCACCCTAGAAGGCACAGGATCAATAGACTGGGAATATCTGGTCCTGGGAAGAACTGTAGGACTTGAGGGAGTCAGATCCAATGGCTTTTCTATCCTTGGATCTGAGGGTGAAGAACTTTGGGATCTTATTGGTTCCAACTTGGGCCTTTTTCTAGACTGCTCTGAAACGGAGGTGGATGATGTGAAAGGCTTCGGAGTCGAAGGCTTTACTTCTTTAATTTTACATTTGATGGATTTAGTCCCAGATATCACTTCTCCAAGTAACAATGGTAAAAGCTTATTTTTTCTTTCTACTAGAGCCCTGGGATTGAAATTATGGCAGATTGAACAATCCTCTTGCAAATGTTGTAGCCCTAGGCAATAAACACACAGTGTGTGGGCATCTGACAGCAGTAGTCTGTGCCCATGCTTGACACTTCTTAAACCCAGATGGGCCCTTTTCCACCATTATACCAGCAACTATAAAAAGGAACGGTTAAGTAAGAGTTTTTTTTTTGGTCCGGAATGGTAAGAAAAGCCTACACAAGAGTGTAGCAAGGTAAAAGACAGAATTACAACTGAATGCTAGATAAGGGAAAAAGAGGAAGAAATTGCCAACTATGGTAATTGAAGAAATACGAAATCATATGAGATTGGAGGATGAGAAATATAAGAAAATATAAGGATTTAGATGATTTTCAAATGGAAAAAACAACACCTATCTGTGAAAGCTCAAGAGCTAGGCTGACCATGTCTTTTTGGGATAAGTGGCAAATGAAATCTGAGATAGCTTAGGGTTGGTGCATCATGGATAAGGAAGAACCTCAACAGCTTTTTGGTTACCATAAACTTTTGTATAGGCTGGATCAGATCTAAACCCATCAGATGAGGACAAAATGAAAATTGACTACATCAGATCCATTACTAAAAGACTTCCTTTCTGTCTGGGACCTTGCTTTTCCTAACATCACCTTCTTACTCTTCCCTTTAAAGCACTAAAATCACTTAACCTTCTTATCCCATTATATTATTTCACTTTATTCCAGTACTTAAACTACTAAATCTGCTTCTAATTAGCACAACCAAATTTCAATCCCATTGCTACTTTTCTATTAACACAAACTTGCTTATCCCCTTATACCTCACTCTAAAGTATTTAAATTAATGCTGTATATTAATGTTCGTAAATATCAATACAATTTTTATTATACTGATCACTACACTATGTATACACTGTACCTGCATTATAAAATTTATTGTAAATATTGATTGCATTACTTTCTTTTTACCTTGGAGATCTTCCTCTGCTGAAAACGAGCACTTGTGCCCAGTCAGACTTTCCTGGTAAACAAATGTCAATAAATAGATTTTTAGGGGCAGCAAAGTGACTATAAGGAAAACTGCAGGCAGTGATACACACATCCTCCACAGCTGACAGAACAGGAGAATGGGTGAAGGTTCTGGAAATTATTTCTATAACATCTAATAGTATTTTCTGAGAGACTAAGAAACCTCATTGTTCTGCCACTGGGAACACTGGCACATTCTGAAAACAGTCTCAGAGACTCAGAGAAAGAGAACCCCCTCCCCCTACTGGCAGTGTAAGAAACTGAGCGCTCTTCACAGTCTGAAGCAGAAAATTGAGGAGAAAACTCTGCATTTGTCTCTTCATCTTCTTACTCCAGATTCAGAAACTTGAATCTCTTCATGACAAGAGGTATCCCTCTTTCTTTTATCAGAAACCACCTTATAAGAAGGCTCAATAGCCTGATATAGACCCTGAGCCAGACTCGTAAACTACTCCTAAGGAAATGTGAGGAGGAGATACTTTTAGTTTTCTGTTTCTTTTTGATAGGAAAAATGGGGCCAACTGTGTGTTTACTGGGAGCAGCTTCCCCAGGAACGGACGCAACATTCTAACTAAACAGGAAAGCCTTCCATGTTTCCTCTCAAACAACAAACAACAGTACATCTCCCTTGCCCACCTGAGAGGACCCCAACTTTTTTTTTTTTTTTTTTTTGTGGCTGGAAGGAGGACTGACCTTGGGACATTAAAGTTATGTACTCACCATAATAATATATCTCTGTTGTGAGTTTCCATCCTTCCTTAATGAATTGGTCTTACAATCAGAGTCGGATCCAACTTTGGGCATTTTCAAGATTTCAGTCTGGTACTCAGACTCTGCCCCTTACCCACAATTACCCTGTATTGATCCAGCTACCTCAGATCATGTTTGCCCACAAGAAAAAAAGGCAAGTATACACTGTCTAAGACAGATGCAAAAAACCCAGCTGATACACATGATCCTTTCAAGAAAATCCTGTAGGAGCCAAGGCTAAGTCAGCCAGAGCAGTCCGGCAGTTAAAAACCCAGACACCATAAAATACATAGAAGGGGGAAGGAGGGCGGGAAGTTGAGGAAGGACTGAAACAGATAACACAGATGTGTTGTCATGGTGAGTACATAATTTTCATATCTAATGTTTTCTTTTTCGTCCATTCCTCAATGTATGGGACAGAGTCCCCACCTACTGTAACACCTGGGTGGTCTTATGGAAAGATATTCTGAGTACAGTAGAACCAAAAGAGGCTTTTGATTGGGACTATATGTTCAATTTATGATGTGACATGAAGGTATGAAACTTGAACCAGATGGGAGCTGCACAGATGTCATCAGGAGGTACTCTGAAAAAGAAAGTTGTCGATAAGGCTACAGATCTAGTAGATTGGGCATTTGGGGTTGTTGGCAGTGATAAATCATTGTTTCTAAACATAGGATATACATTCAGAAAGCCACTGGGAGAGAGTGACTTTGGATACCCCCTTTCCCACCTTGAAAGGGGAGTAAAAGAAAAACAACTGATCAGCTTCCCTGAAGGGTTTTCTCTGATGTAAACAGAATCATAACGGACGGTAAACTTCCAAGTATGTATAAACTTTATTCACCTTTGTTTTAAGATTTTGAGATAAACGCAGGAAGATTTAAGGAAGAAAAGAAGGGTTGGTTTCCAAGTACATTGTGTCTTTGTGAAAAACCATGTAGGGAGGTTTTACAGACAAGGCATGGAGCTCAGAAAGTTTCCTAGCAGAAGGAACAGCAACTAAATTTTCCCACAATGTCTCTATGCAGGGTACATGATAGAAAAGTACCTCTAAGAAAGGCTTTAGAAAGCCTTAAGGATGCAATGGGTGTGTGATTTTCATGAATACAAAAGGAAGACTTGCCTGCTAATTATACTTTGAGAGTGGAACAGCTGGCTCCATTCTGAAAAGATAGGGAAGAAAATGCAAGATTGCTGGAAGAGGAGCTGAAAAGGATCAATACTATGTTCAATTGCCCATACAGAGAACATTTTCCATTTGCGTTTGCAAATCTCTAAGGACTCAGGGTATGAACAACTGAGGATGAAAACCTGGACTGTCTCACCATCACTGGAAATGGAGAAACCATGAAGTCAACTTGAGAGACTGAATGTCCATGTGAGGCAACCCTGATGTTTGAGACAGTATATCTGGAGCTGAAACCAGCACCCAGGGACAATGTACTAGATGAGGCCAGAGGAAGGGATGCCTTACTTGTCAAGGTCATTAGGGGGCTATGAGGATGACAGTCTTCTTTGTAGCCAATGCTTTCTAAAAAAAAAATGGTGGAATCAAAGGAGTGGGAAGAAAGGCATAAAGAAGTCCTGGGAGCCAACGGTGGGTCACAGCATCCCTTGTTGACTCCTCCTCCTCCTGGGAGATCAGAGCGAAGACCTTGCTGCACTTTGTTGTGGGCAGATGAAAAGAGATTGCAGCAAGGCTGGCCCCAATGGCTGAATATCCGCTCCATGTCTACCGGATTGAGAAACCACTCATAAGGGAGAATATACCTGCTCAACCTGTCCCCAACACAATAGACTTCCTGGAATATGCACTGCTAGTAGAAACCAATGGGAAATGAGAAGATATTGCCCAGTGTCACACTCTTATGACCCCTTAACATAATGGATAAGATCTTGTTCTTTCCTGTTTGCTGGTATACCAGACGACTGCCATATTGTCTGTCTGGATAAATATCACATCTGAGAGGAGAGATTCCTGAAAGGCCTGCAATGCTAGGAGAATCACACTCATCTCCAGGACAGAAATATGCAGACTGGCCTTTGATTGTGACCATGTACCTTGTGTAGATCATTGTGTGTATTGTACCTAGTCAGCTACTGTAGCTAGATAGCAAGTTCATATAAGTTACTGAGCACGAGTAAGACTGGTGCCATTTTGTATAGTCAGTCAGAGTGAAGGCAGGCATGAATGGAGATGCACATGTGAGTGCATTTGAAGTAATGAGTCAGTCATTTAGCTTAAATATATGTTCCAGTTACAGTTCCTGATGTGTTTATGTACAATAAACAACTTGACCCCATCACAGTGCCTCAGTGTCTCATTTGAATACAAGAGATATGCAACACCTTGGACTGTCTTTCCCAGGTAATACCCCTACACACACCAAGTGGGAAGTATTTATGGTCACCATGGCTTGGGTAGAGGGAAGATTGAAGGGATGTCCTTGTGAAATATGTGGAGAGTCTAACCACCACTGGATATGTGTCTTGCAAATTGTTGTTACAGATATTGGAAAAAAACACAGGTTGCTGTCTTATTGACCAGTGGACTGCAAGTTTCTACTGCATAATTTGCATGTAGTACCTGGCCTAGGGAACCAAGGTGATCAAAGCTGCCATGGAACCTAGAAGGTGGAGAACCGTTTTTGCTGGTGGCTTCTGACAGGACAAGATAGCCCAAAATGTCTTGATGAATTGATGTAACCCTTATGTGGGTGAGTTTTGCAATTTGGAGCTTTGTGTCCAACTGAGTCCCTATGAGCTCTAAAGACTGAACTGGGCGAAGTTTGGACTTTGCTAAATTCACCATAATGCGCAGGTCTGAACACAGATGGAACAAGAAGTTCCTGACTTGGAGGAGTAGATACCTGGTAGGGGCAATCTCCTTTGAGGAGTGGAGAATTTGATCCCTATGACAAGAGAGGAATTTGGCACCTTTTTCACTTCTAAAAATTCTCAATCTCACTTTGGGACCAAAGAGTGTTGATCCATCATATGGGGCATTCACAAAGAACATCTTTAAATGTTCCGCAAAGTCACAGAGCCACATCACGGCATCTCTCCTGATGTATATGCCTTTACCAACTGATCTAAATGCACTTTCCATGGCACTGAAGTTAGAAACATTAGACAAAGACTGGAGGATAGCCAACTGCACATCAATGGATTTCCTTTGATCCACAGACAAGGTCCCCAGGAGAGACTTGAAGATCTCCTTGGTCAAATCTCCCTGAAAATGGGTAACACATGCCAAATAATTCAACATCCTCAATGAGAATGTAGATGAGGCGTAAACTTGCTTTCAAACCTGTACAATGCATGACACTCCCTGTTCGATGTATGGACAGAGGAACTTTCTTCTGCAAGTTCCTTTTTGGTGGCCACTACCATGGAGTCCATGTCTGGACTCTAGCGACAACGGGGATGATCCTGAGGAGCTATAAGGCACTTACCTGGTTCTTTATGGATAGGTTTGGCCATGTGCAGCTCCTTCCATGCCCGCTTAGAAATAAGACAGGGTCCTCCATTTCATCAAAGTGAGACTATCCAAGATGTAGAGGCACCAGAACCAAAAGCCTTGATGAAAACTGAGTCTTCTTCAGAAGCCATTTGGGAGGACCATCCTCCTTTCTGTTTAACCAGTTCAAGGATCTCTCCAAATAAAATGTTGTTAAGGGGACATTCAGAAGAGCTTTCTCTTTTTTATCAATGGTGACAAATTCCTGAGGGGAATCTAGTATCTATGTGCCTCCTTTTGCACTTATGCTTCCTGTGTACTGCTTCAGTGGGATGCTACAGAGAGGACTCAGAAGCTAGGATGGTCTCTTCTAAGGAACCCAGGTCAAGACTTCTGGTTACTGGTTGTCCTGACAGGACAAGAACAGGAGGTGCCAGACCCTGTGAAATCCTGTGGGGAAGTGAAGGATTCAGGCTGGTGGGGGTAGACTTTTCTCTGGGGTGAGAGAGTACTCTTTCGAAAGCTTCAAAAGCTGAACTCTATAAGGATCCAAGGAACCTAGCCTTAAGGGAACCAAAACCCCTAACAGAGACTCAACCTGAGATACTATATGGCTCAGATCTAAGGCTAATGTTGGCGGTGAACTGTCCAATGCCAAGGCTGCAAGAGGGAGTAATAGATCCAAAGACCTCAGTTATGAATCTACCTTGTCAGAATCAGCACCAACCAAGATTCAGATGGCTCTGAAGCTGCTGGAACTGACCAAATCAGAGAACTCATCAGCATTGGGGAAGAACAAATGTTATGCTCTGATGCAGACTTGCCAGAGGCAGAAGTCAGATGGAAGTAATCCAATTGGAGACAGTGGAACAGAGAAAAAGCAAAAACAGGGTATGGAAAAAAAACATTCTCCCTGATCCAAGACTCCCAGCTGGATCTGGGTCCAAAGAAATCTAATCATCATCTTGTCTATATTTGCTTTGGAGAGGCTCCTGGATGATCTGGTCAGCCAAATAAACAAGGCAGAGTAGGGAGGCCTAGAGTGACGGTACAAGCTTCTACTGCATACCTCTCAACTGTTCAGATTTTCACAAAATGTCCAGATTTTTACCTCATATTTTTCGCCTTTCTCTCATAACATCTATGGGTTTAAGGCAAATCACTGGGATGATCAGAGGACTGAAGCCACTAAATAATGACATAGATTTGAGTTTCAGACTTCATATCCTTTATAAAAATGCATGCCAAGACAAAAACTATTATTCAATCACATTTCTAAGTTTAACACTAGTATTTAAAATCTGTCCCTATTTTGGGCCTTTGTCCCCCAATTATATCAGGCTTCATCCAGACTTCTTGCATTAAGAGGTTGAGAGGTATGTTCTGCTGCAGTATAGGTGAACATAGCTTCAGGGAAATAGGCTCCAGTGAGAACCTCAATGGGTTTTTTTTATCCAAGAATAGCATCAGTTTCAAGGGTTTTGTAGTTTTTGAAGTCACAGCTGAAGAAAATGTGCAGTCCAGAAACCTCTTCTTTAAGAACTTAAGATTTTTCTTTTTCCCTGGATTTCTCCCTTGCTTTTTTCAGATGGCTTCTTCGAAGGAGGACAAGAGGAAGACAAAGTTATTGGTGGGACTGAAGGGATGCCTTTCTCCTGCAGAGATTGGGAGAATTCATTTCAAAGTAAGTTTGTTACAGAGTTCCACAATGGCACACTGTCTAAAGGCTTCACAAATAAAGCAAGAAGTGTCTAAGTGAGAAGGGCCAAGGCAACAAACACACTTGTCATGTGCGTTGGAGTTGGGTAACTTGTAGATACAAGCCAAACATTTCCTGAAAAGTCAGTTTCTCTGAAATCCTGTAAAGGAAAACAGATGACAATGGAACATAATCTTATTTTCTTTTAATACAAGAAAGGTAAAAAATATATAAGTACAGGTACAAGTAAAAGTATAAGTTTTGTTTTTTTATAAAAAGGAGAAAAAAACACCCAAGGTGAAAAACAAGGGAAAAGTTTAGGGGAGGAAGAGATAGGCAATAAGAAAGGTAATGGAAATAATAATAAGTCACTTATCCACAGAAAAACACCCGAGTATCAACAGCTCTGTCTTACTGTTGTGGTGGTAAATGTGATCTGGGGAAGCTGGGACAACAGCAGAGAATTATGGGTAAGGGTAGAAGCCGGAGCACTGGATCCAAAGCTTAAAAATAGCTAAAGTGAGATCCGAAAATCCAAATATTAAGGAACACACAGAAAAGACATTAGACAGTAGTTTGCTCCATGGTCAAGCTGAAAATTGTGCCTCCTTCACAGGGAAAAAAGCAGCAAAAGCCGATAAAAATTTAAAGTCTGTAAATGTCACTTTTTCCAAACAAAAACGCAGGAAACAGCACTTTAAAATACTTTGCCAGCGCAGAAAAGGAAAATAAACACAATTTCTCTACTGAAAAAATGTTTTTCAATTACTTTAAACTGAAAGGAAAAAAGTATGCGCCCTTTTAAAAGTACAATTAAGTCTCATAACAGTCCACTAAAACACAAAACTCCCAAACAGGAAAGTACAATAAAAGTACAATAGAACAACAGTTTTAAATGTGAAAGGTTTTTCCCCAAACAGAGCTTATCCCAGCAAAGGAAGACCACAAACTGACTGTTGATCCTTGA
Organism: Protopterus annectens; assembly: GCF_019279795.1. NCBI lineage: Eukaryota > Metazoa > Chordata > Ceratodontiformes > Protopteridae > Protopterus > Protopterus annectens. Next base: position 130,427,427 of record NC_056739.1, on the reverse strand, counting down.
AAGCCCACACAGGAGCATGCTCTTCAATGGCAGGAAAACCTGAAAGGGCTTGGTGCCAAACCCTATCTTTTTAGTCAGCTCAGACTGAACTGACTAATGGTATGGCCATGTGGAAGATGTTCTGAAGTCTTGGCAGCTGCTTGGCTGTTATATTCTTGGCAGGATATAACCCCATACAGCTAAGTCTACTGCAACAGTGATCAATATTGATTAACGTCATCTTGACTCTTGGAAGTATTACAAACAGACTGAAAAGAGATCTAAATTTGGACACTGGCTGTTCTTTCTTGAGGACCAGAAACATTCTGGAATAAAAACTCTTTCTTGTGTGTTCTGCAGGAAATTGTTCTAGGACTCCTGACTGTAACATATGTTGGAGCATCTGGGAGGGAACAATTTACTTGATTGGGAGGGTGAGGGGGGATCCCCTGAAAGGAGGTAGAGATTCTATCCATTGCCAGCTGTAACCCACCTGGATCAACTTCAAAACCCATCTGTCTGAAATTATCTGACACCAGGTTGAGACATTGATGGTCAGATTCTGTGAAATGGGAAGAGAAATAAGGGGAGGAGGGGAGGGAAGGTGACCAGATCCCTGGTACTGTCATTCAGAAGCTGGAGTTTGGGCTCTTTTTTGGAAAAAAAATGCTTGTTTTTGGGTTTGAAATTCGTTCCTTCTTGTAATTTCTTCTTGGGGGCCTGCCTAGAATTAGGCTGCATTATTTGCTTATTTATTCCTTTAAACTGGGTAGGGGTTTTCAAATGGAAAAACTCAGGGACTTGAAAAATCCTGGACACTCCCTGCAATAGCCTGCCTCTCTCATAAAATAGATGTAAAAAGTCTATACACTAATATTAGTCATTCTTTTGGTTTAGAGGCAGTACGATTTTTTCTTGGAGTTTCTCCAGCTACAGAATATGTTATAGAATTTATCTATTTCTGTCTTATTAATAATTTTTTTAAATTTAATAATGTTTTATACAGACAGAAACAGGGTACTGCCATTGGGGCTGCATTTGCCCCCATGTATGCCAATCTTAGTATGGGACTCTTTGAAGTGGAATATATTTATAATAATTCATTTTTTAGACAACATGTTATCAAGTACTTTCGCTATATAGATGATTTGATTTTTATTGCACATGGGGGCTTGGAACTAGTGGAAGATTTTGTTCAATCTTTAAACAATAATAGGTTTCATCTTCAATTTGATGGGTTTCAAATGGGTAGAAATATCTCTTTTTTAGATGTAGAATTGAATATTAAAGATGGGGTGAGTTTACAGACTAAGGTACATAGAAAATTTGACCAAGGTACCAGTTATGTACATAGGGATAGTTGCCATCCTGTACATACTCTAGAAGCTCTTCCTTATGGTAAATGCTTAGAATACTTAGGTTGTGCAACAATATGGAAGATCTACATAAAGAACTGAAAATAACAGTGGAAATGTTTAATAAAAGAGGATATGAAAAAAGCTTCATGGAATACAGTTGGAAAAAATGATGCTCTTTTATAAAAGGGAATAATACTAAATATTTTTCAAATACAGTCGTATGTAAGGACATTGGTAATAAATCGTTAGAGACTATATATTTTGTCTCTACTTATGGATGGCACAGTTCCAAAATTTCTGAAGTAGTGAGATATTTTTGGAACTATTTATGTTCTTTGAAAAATGTAACTTCGTGGCTGAAAGCCAAGCTAGCGTTTTCTTATAGAAGAGGTAGAAATATACAGAACTTTATTGTTAAAAGCAAATTTAGTATTCCAGTGGTGAAAATGAATTTAAATATATCCAGTGTTGGAACTGTGGGTTGTAACAGACGTAAAGCATGTAAGTTTATAGTACACAAATTTGATTTTATTAATAAGATTCCATTTAATACCAGTAGCATTTTTACTTGTAGTACAGAAGCAGTGATATACGCACTTAAATGTCCGTGTGATTTATATTATATTGGACAAACAAAAAGAGCTTTCAAGATCAGACTGTTAGAGCATATTAGGGATATAAAAAATAAGAAACAAGAGAGCTCTATTGCAACCCACTTTGAACATTTTCATAATAGTGATGGTCGGGGGCTACAAGGTAAAGTTTTGGAAAAGATTAAAACTTCAAAGTTTAATGAAAATGTTTTATATAACAGATTGTTGACTAAAGAGTCTTTATTTATTCTTAAATTTAATACATTGCATCCATGTGGTCTTAATGAAGAGCTTAATTGGAAATATTTGATCTGATATTTTAATTGAATAATTGTTTGTATAGAGTATAAGAGGCAAGTCTTTTTGAATGCATTTTACTCCTTGAAGGCTTTGGGATAGAGCCGAGACGTTAGAGTTTTATTGTACCTAATAAATCTGTGGAATACGCTGGCTGGTTGTTTTTTCGTTTGTTCCAGTTTTTCTGTGGTTTTTGGACACTCCCTGCAATAGCCTGCCTCTCTCATATTTATTTACTATCTACCAGATAAGTGGACTGGTCTATTAAGCCTTTTCAGCTATAATTCAAGCTCAAACAAGAGAAAATGCACCAAGGTATTTCAATCAAAAATATTGCATACAAAATGTTTACATGGCAAAATTCAGAACATAGTAAAACTGAATGCAGATAGAGTGACATTAAAAGATCTAGTCAGAGTGCATTGAAAAAAAAAAGTATACAAAATGCAATTGGAGATGTGCATAAAATTCAGTGCAATCATACAAATAACACATAAATTCCTACATACATGTGAAATAGTTTCGTATACAATATCACATTAAGAGGCTAAGAAAAGTTTACTAAATTTATGTTAGTATTAACGATATAGGTTAGGTTACCTAACCATTGTCATGGTAGCATTTGCAAATAGATTCAGCAAAGAGATAGTTTTCAAGTTCATCTTTGAAGCTTTTAATGGTTTCTAGATGTTTGATGTCTGTAGGCAGGTTTCAGGTAGCAGGTCCCAGTCTAGAGAAGTCTGTCTCACATACAGCAATTTTAAATGAAGGGTGTTCTAGAGTGAAACTGTTGCCCTTTGTACTTCTGGAAACATAAGGGTTGCCTTGTAAAAGAAGAGTGACTAAGTTTTAGCACCTTGTAAATTAGAGTACTTAGCCCGTGGTGGTGGTGCTGCGGTAGCGTTGTCGCCTCATAGTAAGATGCTGTCCGGTTCGATTCTCAGCTAGAGCGTCTTCTGCGTGGAGACATGCGTGAATGGGCGTACCTTCGTTGAAGGTTGTGCGTCAGGCCTGGCAAGCCGGTACGTAAAAATCAACTGCCAATCATTAGCGGACCGGAGTTCCGCGGTGGCGACCCCTAACCGGGAAAAGCCAAAAGACACAAACAAACAAGAAGAAAAGTGTTCCATGAGATACCGAAAGCCATTTGGAATTTTTTTAACACCTTTACTGAATTATCACTTTAAACATAGACAAACATGCATTTATATAAAATAAAACAAAGTATGTTAACAAGTTTACAGTTACAAACATTATACATCACAAACATTCTTTTATACAATGATCCTCAATCCAACATTACATAAATTGCTCAATTCCTGCCTTCCTTTAGACCCCTTTCTTCCGACTAAACATTACTCTGCATGAACTGTTCCCACAATTTCCATTTTTTTCTACGTGGTTTGCTCCTGTCCTTCTCTAAATATCCCACTTCCAGTTCCTCTCTGTTTTACAATATTCATTACTTCAAATATATTTGGTTTAGACTTTCCCTGGGATTCAATAAAGCCTACACTAAGTGTACACTGTTCCGAGTGAACAGACAACACAAGCATAAGTCACACATTCTTCCTCCTAATTTTAGTTTTCCTACTGATTTTCTTGTAGCTTTAAATACTGAGGGGAATTCTTAAATGTTACCACAAAGTGTAGACTACATATACACTTAATATAATCTTTGAGTGAGTGATTAAAAAGAACAAAAAATGTGGTAGGGATGATCCTGAATACAGATCGTGTACACTTAGTGTAGGGTTTTATTGAATCTGGCCCTTTGCTTTCCATTTTCTAGCAACTGCCTTTTTGTCAACCACCAGAACTGAACTTAACAAGGTCTTACTATATCTAAGCAATTCAGATTTTGTATCCCAGCCCCAAAAATAATTTCATTAATTACAACAATTTGCTCAGCCAATATTCCTGACAGAGTACTCTGTAGGGAATCTTTAGTCTGCTAACTCAACACACTCCCAAAACATATATTCCCAGTTACCCCTTTCTTCTCCATCACACCTCCAAACCTTTGACAACTACCTGAAGAAAAATGGGGTATAAAACTACACAGGCAAACACTTTCAAGCAAACATCCAAAATCTTCTAGACTTTATGCATATGTGGGAGCCATACATATGTCCACCTGCTGTTTTCATGTAAACTGCTTGCTCAATCTATCTTTCTAATCTTTTCTGAACTCATCTTATTCATTCCCGTAGTTATCATGCAATATTTTATATGCCCTACTAATTATCCATTTTTAACAGCAGCTTATGTTCTAGATTCAACCAAACCCTCTACCAGAAAATGTCTTTCACTTAGAATTCCTCTACTCCTTTCTCTTTGTCTATACTCTGATTATCAGTCCCGGACAAGTGAAGACAGTCTTCTAGGCTGCAGTCCAAATGTCTTCTTGGCCTCTTTCTATTCAATTATCTTTCCCTCTCTGCTATTTGGACTTTAACAAATTGTAATGGTTTATCTGGGAGTCTGCAAATACAATGAATCTGCAGATTTTATTCTCAGCAGTCTGCATTCTGGGGTGAATGCAAAATGAGAAAAGAAAGACCATATTCAATTCTGGGTATTAAAACATTTTTAACAATGGCCCCGATCTTGTAACACACTTGACTTTTTATTACTTGCAAAATTGTGTGTGTGCGGTGTGTGTGTGTGGTAAAAAAAAAAAAAAAAAAAAAAAAAAAAAAGAGTAGGTTCGAGTATTAGGCCTAAGTATCTCTAGTCAGTGACATTACGTACTCTGTTCCCATTAAGACCTGTTAAGAGAATATGAGGAATATTGTGTAATTTCCTAGCCGAGACAAAGACCTTGGAACGGATTTTCTTAGGGTTAATTAGTAGTTTATTACTAGTAGGCCAGGTGCATAACTGAGTAAACTTGGTTTGCAGGTCAGAGTGGGTAGTATTGGACTGCAGGAGCAGAACATCATCTGCCTACACTATTACGCTAAGATCTAGTAAGTCTAGGGGGAGATTATTAACAAAGAGAGAAAAGAAAAGAGGACCTAGCAAAGACCCTTGTGATACAACTGTATTACTTTTACCTGTAGTAGAGAATGAGACATTGCAATGGACTTGGAAGGTTCTATTTTTTAGACAACTGCAAAACTAGCAGATAGTGTTACCTCCAAAGTTGAGTCTTTTGAGTTTGCTGTGAAGAAGGGTATGTCCAACTGTTTTAAAAGCCCTTGTCATGTCAACAGAGACATGCAGTAATAAGTGCCTCACTCAGGTTGCAATAAATGGTATAAGTGGCCATTATCATGTCAGTAAAGGAACTGAAGACATTGCAAAATCTATGCTGTGCATCACATAACAGGCCATAAACATTAATGTGCTTAAGTAGTTGCTTGTATAAAAGTTTTTCAAATATTTTGGTAATAGGGCACAGGGTAGAAATAGCTCTATAATCCTTCAACCCATTAGGAGAAGTGACTTTAGATAGATGGATTATAACTCCTTGCTTGAATACTGCTGGGGCAGTGCCTGAGGTAAGAGAGAGAGAGTGGGGTTAGAGATACAAGTAAGGGGTTTAGCGATTTTTTCAGCTGCAAGCCTTTGGAAAGTGGGATGAAGATTACTGGATTAGATCCTGAACTGAGTCGGAGAAGAAGGGACTTGGTCTGTTTTACTTGAAATTTCAGATACATGAAAGGTTGCTGCAGAAGAGGCTAGAGAGTATAGAACCGGGGATGAAAATAATACCACTGTTTGAGGGCTTGTGTTGCAATTGGCCCAAATAAACCTCTGTATCTAGAGGGGAACTTGAACTTTCTGACTAACTCATCTGTAATATTTTGGTTACATACTCAAACAAAACTCCTTAAACAGTAGCTGAAACTGAACCTAAGGTAACGGTATCAGCACAATCATACACACACTTCTTAAGGCATGTCTGGAAACTTGAGACAAGTTAGGTACAATCTGATTCACATAAGACTTACCTTCAGGGGTCAGAGAAGCAGATAACTCTCCTAAGCTACTGCCACATTTTAAATTAAACTTTCATATACAGCCCCATTCTGAAGGCTAGTGCAGAAGAAAAAAAAAAGTCTGGTTTCCCTGTCTGTCAAACCACTTACCCTCCTTATGCCTAGAAATGAGGTTAGAGATCGAGAGAAATGTTCTTGCTGCAGGGGCCATGTGTGTAATTACAGCTGGATCTGCTCTAGGATGAGAATAAACATATTGTTAGTTTGAGAACTTCTATACAGTTCATTTGATCACCTGACCTACCAGCTTAATCAAAACAATGAGAGCTACAGGGGAATCTTGACACTCTCCCTTTAAGAGCTGATTGGAGAGAATAAGGAGCACTACAAGCAGTTCTAAAGACATCATCCAGTGCTGGAAAAATAGGAGGAATGAGTGCAGTATTGTGGGCTTCTTGTTCAAGTGAGTCATAATATCTGCCCAGCTCAGGGGAACATCCATCAGCTCCCAAGAAAATACATTCCTTAGTCTGTAAACGGTCTCAGGAACAGAGGAAGCCTCTATCTGTACAACCTCAGGGTCACTATCAACGGAATCATTCTTGGGCTACAGAGCCCTCAGGTGACATAACCTTGTTTCTATCAACATCTAAATCATCTGAAAAGTCTTCCTCTTCCCTAGAAGAAGGGGAACAAGTTTTAGAAGACATATGGCACCTACAACTGACTGACTGCAATAAGCTCCTGGCTAAGGTAATAACATCATTTTTAGTAACAGAAGCCATCTCTCAGTTTTCTATAGGATTCAGGTTTTTGTTTCTTTTTCCTAGGAACTTCCCTAAGACGAGAATGTCTACGGGAAAGCATATTAGCCCAATGAATAGGTCTCTTTCCAACTATACCCAGAGAATACCCTCTCAAGGTATCTACTGTACATAAGATAGATGGTACTCCCATGACCAAGGTGGACACTGGAATGGCTGCAGAAAACATATCTGACCCTTGGTCCACGATAGCCAGCAGGGCTACACCAGAGAGATTCAAGGAAATCAAAGACTAGTCTGTGGAACCATCAGTGGGCACTGCAGAGTCACTCCCACTTGGCTGAGGCACTGAATGAACCCACACTGAAGACAAGAATTCCTGCTTTAACTACTTCTTTTTTTTTTTCTTTTTAGCTAAATGTGGAGAAGAACTGGCATGACCAGGGTAAGTGTCCATGCTGTAGCTTGGGAGGAAGCCTGATTGCCAGTAAGATACACCTGTATGAGTCAGTCAGAAGGTAAGCTGTCACTACTAAACACAAACAGTAAACAACCCTCCAAAGTACAATAATGCCTATAGGAATCTTATACAAGCAGAATACAACATTCCCTTGTCAGCTTAAAAACAGATTTTCAGTAAATGGCCGCTCTATAAAAACAGCAAATACCAAGCAGACGCATGTATTCACAAAAGGTATTATGTTTAACTTTGAAAACAACTTTCTGGCCTTTTAAATTAATAAAATAAATATACCCAAAATAAGCCAAAGTACAAAAAATAACAGTTTGTGACAAGTAAGCAACTCTTAAGAGAAATAAAAATGGTAATCCAGGAACATCTACTGACATGCCTGAAAAGCCGATAGTCGTAAAGTGACATACTGCAGTTTCCATCAGAAACCTTAAAAATATTATTTATATGTGTGGGAGGGGTCCCAACAAGGGGTCCTATCTACCTTACAGTAAGCCTTGGCTGACTGCTTTCCTAAAGAAATCTCATAGATGCATCTACATGAGGAGGCAAGAAAGTGCTGAAGATGTTTAGTCACTGCCTGATTTTATAGTTTCCTTCAAAACAGATTGGTCTACTGGCAGCCAGACTGACTGTGTGGGAGGGTATTAGAGCTTTGGGAAGCTGGCAGTGCTGTATACTTGGCAGGATACAACACATAGGCTACTGCAGCGGTGAGAATGAAGAACAAGAACATCTATGGCTACAGTACCATCATGAAAGAGTGACTGGCACAGATAACTTTTAGTTTCAGGACTTCTTTGGTACTCTACAGTTACATAAATATACTAATGTACTACCAAAGATAAAAACAAACAGAAAAAAAGAAATCATTGGCAGGGTTGTGTACTGAAGCTGCCCTCACTTACTGTAACAGCAGCAGCAGTTCAACAGACTGCAAGAAAGTGTGGTAAAGACTACTATAGCTTATGCACTTATACTACTGGCATGTAATGAGGACTGCCACTCCCTCAACCCCTCCCTCACTAAATATAATTAATCACTTTCAACATTTTTGTAATAGCGGGATGGGAGGCAACTCCAATTATATGCTACAACAGCTCAGTATTCTGCAAAAAAGATCTGTAATGTAAGAATGCTGTTGCTAATGTACTACTACTGTTAACAGCACATAAGGAACCCCATCCAGCAAATACTGAAAACAGCCCTGACATCTAGGAACAAAGTCCAAGCTATAAACCGATTTGTTCTTCTTGTTCTAACTTACAGAGCTGGGGTGACTGACAATGGGTATTGGATCAGTTGGACAAGAAAATTAGAAAGATGCTTCACTCTTATCAAATGATTTATAAAAATCAGTGTATACCAAGATTACATGTTCCCACTTGTGAAAGAGGTATGGGCCTTCTTGAAATTGATTACACGTATAGATCTGCAATTATAACACTGCATATATATATATATATATATATATATATATATATATATATATATCTTCTGACGTTACAAGATCCAAACACAGTGAATGTTTTAAAACATGAAGAGAACAAGTCTTAAGATGGCTTCCCTGCTTAGTTTAGTAGAAGCATATCGGTGTCAAGCGGGAATGCAAATCAAACCAGAAGTACAAAAAAAAAATTCAGGGAGAAATTATATATGCAAAACACAAAACAAAGAATATAAGGTGAAGGATCAGAAAAGAAAAGCAAGAAATGTGGAAAAAGCATAAATACAGTTACAAGTACAGAAATCTCCTGGAACAACCTCAAGTCGACCAGGATTTGAACAAGGAATGGCTAAATGTAAATCAAAAGACAAAAGGTAAATATTAGCAGCCCAGAGTAGTGGACTACATACAAGTTTGTTTACAGAGTTCATTGAACATGTCAAAGAAATAGGTAAACGAATGGATTACAGCAACGACACACAGACTTGTAAAAAGGCAGACCAAACCACGGATACCTTGCTCAAGCAAACCAAAGGAGTTACAATAGACTATGACCGGACATTAACTAGTATTGAGGCTATGCTTGTGAAACTTAAACTCAATAAAGCTAAGAAACTGGTGAGGGATAGGCAGGCTTATCAAAATGATACCGCCTACCCCAAACTTCGTTTCACTGATCACAAAATACCATCACCTAATGGGGCTGGTAATAATTCAAACACTGAAACCTATGACGACATTGAGGCGGATAATGATGAAGATGGTTTTCAACAAGTTCCTGATAATAATTCTAATGCTGGTCTAAGGCGCAGTAATAGAATTAAAAACGCAAGTGTAAATAACAAAATGGGCAACAATAATTTTCACAACAATAACAATAATATTTTTAGAACAACGCAACCCACGGTCACGGAACAACAGGAGACGGAATTGGAAATGATTTCCCCCTCTGGTTTTATGGGGGATTCCCTGACTGTTTATCCAGGTGTTGCTAGTACTAATGAAGAAATTAATGTTCAACAGGTCCCAAAAATTTTATTGAACAAGAATGGTGACTTTAAAATTTATAACTTCACTGATTTTGAACTATCAGGAGAATTAATTGAGTTATTATCTTATGGCCACACTTTTGTGCCCAGTAAGTTTGGTGACGTTTCAAAAGAAATGATAAATCTGAAATGTTTTGTTAGGAAACTCAATTTGAAACTGTTTTATAACAACGAATCTTCTGATTCTATTCCTGTTGCATTTTTAAAATCACCAAGTGTATTTAATCCACCTCTTCATCCATCTCTGATTCCGTTCGAGCAGGCATGTGAGGTGGATTTGAGGCACCTGTTTAACAATAGACCTTTGAAAGGTTCTAATATTGTCTTTAATACTAGTAAAGTTCAATCTGAATTGTTAACAAATTTATGTAACACACCTGTTAGAATCATAAAACCGGACAAGGGAGGTGGCCTTGTATTATTTAATGACCTAATGTATAAAGAAAAAATGCTTTCTGTACTAGATACTACCGCGTATGCGAAGTTTCTCGTAATGAGATCCAAGTCGCCCAAAAAAGAACAAGGGGCTACTTTCGGGATTTATATCTCGAAGGAAAAATTGACTTGGAGACTTATAACTATATAGACATGACACTACCTAAATTACCTGTCATGTTCGGCATACCAAAAATACACAAGGATTTGGTTAGTCCACCAATGAGGGCCTTAATTGATGGTAGGTCCTCGTTGACCTATCCTAGTGCAAAGCTTGTTGACAAACTGTTATCCAAATATATTATACACCTACCAGGAATTTGTAAGGATTCATGGTCCTTTTTAGAGGCCATGAGTAGTCAACCCTTCAACAGTGAGGTTAATTTTCTCACTGTTGATGTGGTTGACTTGTATACTTCTATACCCCACCAAGAAGCCCTTGAATGGTTGGCTTTATTGTTGTCTGAAATTGGAGCTCCAAAAACCGAAATTGATGTGATTACAGAAATTCTGGATATAGTGTTATCCACGAATTACTTCATTTTGATAAAAAATATTATTTACAGAAACAGGGAGTGGCTATGGGCTCTCCTTGTGGAGCTTCAGTAGCCAACTTTGTAATGGGTTATTGGGAGAAACATTTTATCTTCTCCTCACCTGAGCTTTCGAAACCAGTCAAATACTACACGAGATTTTTAGATGATATTTTTATCTTATTTGATGGTGATAGTATATCAGCTGATTCCTTTATTTCATCTATCAATAATTCCGTAGAATTTTTGAATTTCACCTACACTTTTTCTACATCTAGTATTGATTACTTAGATGTGAAGTTAGAAAAAGACTTTAATACAAGCACCTTTACTTCAAAAATACATAGAAAATCCACGTACTGTAATCCATTCTTGCATTACTCTAGCCACCATCCTTACAGGCAGAAAAAAGCTACTGTCAAAGGACAATTTGTTAGAGCAGCGAGAATGTGCAGTACGTTGGATTTTTTCTATAAAGAATGTGCTTTTCTCACAGAACTATTTTTAAAACGTAGTTACCCTTCCAAATTTGTACATGAGATTTTGAAAGAAGTATCTTTAAAAAGAAGTAATGGTTTCTACAAAGCAATTTTAACAAACCAGGAGTTGAATAATCCGCTTCAACAAGAGGCTGATTTCCAACCTACCCAAGGCCCAGTTACACAAGTTAATCATGAGGGTTTTAGAAAAATAACTGATTTCGACCCAGCCCTATGTTATGTGACCACTTTTAGTTTTGATACTAAGGAAATTATTGCCATTATTCAGAAAAATTGGGACTTTATTTTGAGTAATCCAAATTTAATGAAGAAATTTGGGCAATTTCCGAAATTTGTGTTTAAAAGGAATGCAAACCTAAAAGAATTATTACAGAAGAACAACTTAGATAGATTTTTTAATAAAAAACTGGGTATGTACCCCTGTGGCTTTTGCAACAGGTGTAGTAAAATAAAATCTGGCCAGACATTTAAACTAAGGGACCATAAGTACAATATTAGGTACCCCCTCAACTGCGAAAGCAGATCTGTTGTTTATGTCGCTTGTTGCAACTGCTGTCCGTCTTTCTATATTGGAAAGACGGACCGCAGATTTAGAGACAGAATATATGAGCACATTTACGCCATGAATAAGAGAAACGAAAGTAATGCTTGCTAAACATTTGATTGAATATGAAGGGCACAGTTTCTCGTTCATGGCTATAGACCAAGTTAATACATCAATTAGGGGGGGTCCTATTACACTCCTATTGGAAATTAAAGAATTGGAGTGGCAATTCAGGACTGATGCTTTTCATTGGCCCGGATTGAATGACAATTGTAATATTATGCCCATTTTAAAATTAAGAAGTTACCTTCGTTAAATAAAGATTATTTGATAAGGAGTTTATTTATCTTTTCACATTATTGTACATATTAACACATTGATAATTCTATTAGGTTAAAATATTTGTACATATTAATAGTGAGAACTATTCCCCTTATCTGTTATCTATTTTCAAATCTATTTTTAATGTATTTTTAAATGAATCTCCCATTTTATAGGAGTTAATAGTGTTACTTGAATGTTTATGTATTTCAAGTATCTTCTATGTAAACACTAATTATTAGTTGTATGCTTTTTTAAGTGATATGTTTTTAAGAAAAGACGTAGTGTGATGACATCATTTCCTTTTTTATTTAAAAGTTGTACTTTGAAATTGGTTCTACATTCCTCTGATGAAGCCAAGCTATTAAGCAAGGCGAAAACGTTTTGAATAAAGTGACGTTAAGGTGACTTTTTGGTTTTCTTAACAGTTTTCAACTGTTATTCTTATTCAACTGTAACTCCTTTGGTTTGCTTGAGCAAGGTATCCGTGGTTTGGTCTGCCTTTTTACAAGTCTGTGTGTCGTTGCTGTAATCCATTCGTTTTGAGATGGCCACGGATAGACCTGTCAGCCCTAGCACTCCAACTTTATTTTCGAATGAAATACTTAACCAGCACAGTACGGATATTCCGGAGACTACTGGACATATTTCTATATTGCTAGCAGCCCTGTCCGAGAAATTGGACAGACTCAACGCTAGACTTGACGCTGTAGAAAGGAAGGAATCCAATGGTAACAACGGCGCGTCTGAACAAAATAGTTTACGTATTTCATCTGTTTCGACGGGCTCTTCGAGAGACGATTCCATTCCAGCAGCGCAACCGTTACAACTTACATCTAGTGTAAGCGGCACTAGTAGAACCTTTTCCAACATCAACTCAACTGGCCAACACAGAGAGGCTGTCCAAACTATGCAGTCATTTGGCACTACACTTGTTAACGGAGATTCAGGAGATCTTGGCAATGCACTACCTCAGAGAAGAGGGTTACCACCCGTGTGTACATCTAGCAAAGTAAGTTTTCTTTCAGATACTACAGCTTGGCTTGTGAACACTGAAGCTTTTAATTTTGCTTCTGTACAGCTTGGTAATACGGGTTCAGCTAATGTTTCTGGCTCTACTAGTAGTATGGCAGACAAACTGAAAGCGTTTGATAACAGTGTTCTTAAACTAAAAAAACTTCAACTAGAATCATCGTATTTCAAGCAGTGCATTCAAGAAGGGCTTATTCCTAAAGGCCTTCGTAATTCATTTGCACCATCAGGGCTCATTAATACTGAATTGTTCTTTAATGAACTTAAAGACTTGTTTCAGACACAAGGATTTCAACTACTGCAACTCATAATAAAACATTATGAGCTCCATATTGATGCATTATTGAAAGACATTGACTTACTGGACAGACAGTTGAAAGAAGATTTAAATTTTCAAATGTTTAAAATAGACTATGACCGGACATTAACTAGTATTGAGGCTATGCTTGTGAAACTTAAACTCAATAAAGCTAAGAAACTGGTGAGGGATAGGCAGGCTTATCAAAATGATACCGCCTACCCCAAACTTCGTTTCACTGATCACAAAATACCATCACCTAATGGGGCTGGTAATAATTCAAACACTGAAACCTATGACGACATTGAGGCGGATAATGATGAAGATGGTTTTCAACAAGTTCCTGATAATAATTCTAATGCTGGTCTAAGGCGCAGTAATAGAATTAAAAACGCAAGTGTAAATAACAAAATGGGCAACAATAATTTTCACAACAATAACAATAATATTTTTTTAGAACAACGCAACCCACGGTCACGGAACAACAGGAGACGGAATTGGAAATGATTTCCCCCTCTGGTTTTATGGGGGATTCCCTGACTGTTTATCCAGGTGTTGCTAGTACTAATGAAGAAATTAATGTTCAACAGGTCCCAAAAATTTTATTGAACAAGAATGGTGACTTTAAAATTTATAACTTCACTGATTTTGAACTATCAGGAGAATTAATTGAGTTATTATCTTATGGCCACACTTTTGTGCCCAGTAAGTTTGGTGACGTTTCAAAAGAAATGATAAATCTGAAATGTTTTGTTAGGAAACTCAATTTGAAACTGTTTTATAACAACGAATCTTCTGATTCTATTCCTGTTGCATTTTTAAAATCACCAAGTGTATTTAATCCACCTCTTCATCCATCTCTGATTCCGTTCGAGCAGGCATGTGAGGTGGATTTGAGGCACCTGTTTAACAATAGACCTTTGAAAGGTTCTAATATTGTCTTTAATACTAGTAAAGTTCAATCTGAATTGTTAACAAATTTATGTAACACACCTGTTAGAATCATAAAACCGGACAAGGGAGGTGGCCTTGTATTATTTAATGACCTAATGTATAAAGAAAAAATGCTTTCTGTACTAGATACTACCGCGTATGCCGAAGTTTCTCGTAATGAGATCCAAGTCGCCCAAAAAAGAACAAGGGGCTACTTTCGGGATTTATATCTCGAAGGAAAAATTGACTTGGAGACTTATAACTATATAGACATGACACTACCTAAATTACCTGTCATGTTCGGCATACCAAAAATACACAAGGATTTGGTTAGTCCACCAATGAGGGCCTTAATTGATGGTAGGTCCTCGTTGACCTATCCTAGTGCAAAGCTTGTTGACAAACTGTTATCCAAATATATTATACACCTACCAGGAATTTGTAAGGATTCATGGTCCTTTTTAGAGGCCATGAGTAGTCAACCCTTCAACAGTGAGGTTAATTTTCTCACTGTTGATGTGGTTGACTTGTATACTTCTATACCCCACCAAGAAGCCCTTGAATGGTTGGCTTTATTGTTGTCTGAAATTGGAGCTCCAAAAACCGAAATTGATGTGATTACAGAAATTCTGGATATAGTGTTATCCACGAATTACTTCATTTTTGATAAAAAATATTATTTACAGAAACAGGGAGTGGCTATGGGCTCTCCTTGTGGAGCTTCAGTAGCCAACTTTGTAATGGGTTATTGGGAGAAACATTTTATCTTCTCCTCACCTGAGCTTTCGAAACCAGTCAAATACTACACGAGATTTTTAGATGATATTTTTATCTTATTTGATGGTGATAGTATATCAGCTGATTCCTTTATTTCATCTATCAATAATTCCGTAGAATTTTTGAATTTCACCTACACTTTTTCTACATCTAGTATTGATTACTTAGATGTGAAGTTAGAAAAAGACTTTAATACAAGCACCTTTACTTCAAAAATACATAGAAAATCCACGTACTGTAAT
Source organism: Protopterus annectens (assembly GCF_019279795.1). Taxonomy (NCBI): domain Eukaryota; kingdom Metazoa; phylum Chordata; order Ceratodontiformes; family Protopteridae; genus Protopterus; species Protopterus annectens. The sequence goes on along the minus strand of NC_056739.1, from coordinate 130,411,906 downwards.
TCATTCTTGCATTACTCTAGCCACCATCCTTACAGGCAGAAAAAAGCTATTGTCAAAGGACAATTTGTTAGAGCAGCGAGAATGTGCAGTACGTTGGATTTTTTCTATAAAGAATGTGCTTTTCTCACAGAACTATTTTTAAAACGTAGTTACCCTTCCAAATTTGTACATGAGATTTTGAAAGAAGTATCTTTAAAAAGAAGTAATGGTTTCTACAAAGCAATTTTAACAAACCAGGAGTTGAATAATCCGCTTCAACAAGAGGCTGATTTCCAACCTACCCAAGGCCCAGTTACACAAGTTAATCATGAGGGTTTTAGAAAAATAACTGATTTCGACCCAGCCCTATGTTATGTGACCACTTTTAGTTTTGATACTAAGGAAATTATTGCCATTATTCAGAAAAATTGGGACTTTATTTTGAGTAATCCAAATTTAATGAAGAAATTTGGGCATTTTCCGAAATTTGTGTTTAAAAGGAATGCAAACCTAAAAGAATTATTACAGAAGAACAACTTAGATAGATTTTTTAATAAAAAACTGGGTATGTACCCCTGTGGCTTTTGCAACAGGTGTAGTAAAATAAAATCTGGCCAGACATTTAAACTAAGGGACCATAAGTACAATATTAGGTACCCCCTCAACTGCGAAAGCAGATCTGTTGTTTATGTCGCTTGTTGCAACTGCTGTCCGTCTTTCTATATTGGAAAGACGGACCGCAGATTTAGAGACAGAATATATGAGCACATTTACGCCATGAATAAGAGAAACGAAAGTAATGCGCTTGCTAAACATTTGATTGAATATGAAGGGCACAGTTTCTCGTTCATGGCTATAGACCAAGTTAATACATCAATTAGGGGGGGTCCTATTACACTCCTATTGGAAATTAAAGAATTGGAGTGGCAATTCAGGACTGATGCTTTTCATTGGCCCGGATTGAATGACAATTGTAATATTATGCCCATTTTAAAATTAAGAAGTTACCTTCGTTAAATAAAGATTATTTGATAAGGTGTTTATTTATCTTTTCACATTATTGTACATATTAACACATTTACAATTCTATTAGGTTAAAATATTTGCACATATTAATAGTGAGAACTATTCCCCTTATCTGTTATGTATTTTCAAATCTATTTTTAATGTATTTTTAAATGAATCTCCCATTTTATAGGAGTTAATAGTGTTACTTGAATGTTTATGTATTTCAAGTATCTTCTATGTAAACACTAATTATTAGTTGTATGCTTTTTTAAGTGATATGTTTTTAAGAAAAGACGTAGTGTGATGACATCATTTCCTTTTTTATTTAAAAGTTGTACTTTGAAATTGGTTCTACATTCCTCTGATGAAGCCAAGCTATTAAGCAAGGCGAAAACGTTTTGAATAAAGTGACGTTAAGGTGACTTTTTGGTTTTCTTAACAGTTTTCAACTGTTATTCTTATTCAACTGTAACTCCTTTGGTTTGCTTGAGCAAGGTATCCGTGGTTTGGTCTGCCTTTTTACAAAGAAATAGGTAAATGCAGGTTTTGTAAAACAGAATTTTTAAACAGTCGCACATCTTTTTGCTGAGAATGATACACTGCTGGTAGAGGGCCTGTACACTGAAAGGCATAATAATGTGGCAAGACTGTTGCATTGGAGATTATGCAAACATTACAATGCTGAAGTAGCTGAAAAGCATTGGAAACATGAGCCACAAAGCATTATAGAAAATGAGGATGTTTATATTACATGGGATCACTCATTACAACAGTTCAAAAATAGATGCAAGAAAACCAGAAATAGTAGTCCATGAAAAAAAGACAAAAATAGCACTGATCATTGAAACTGCTACACCCAGTGATTGCAGTATCTTACGCACAGAGACAGAGAGTCATAAAATACCAGGATTTGCAGGCAGAAATGAGAAAAACGTAAAACAAGGATACCTACACAGTTCCAGTAGTAGTAGGAACAATGTGTCTCATAAAAAAGAATTTACAGTCATATTTAGACATGCTACAGATACATGTACAGTGGATAATAAAGTTTACAAACCCCTGTTAAAATGCCAGGTTTTTGTTATATAAAAAATGAGACCACAATAAATCATTTCAAAACTTTTCCCACCATTAATGTGACCTATTACATGTACAATTCAATTGAAAAACAAACAAATCTCTTAGGGGAAAAAATATAAAAAATAAAAAACGTACAATAAGCTGGTTGCATAGGTGTGCACACCCTTAACTAATACTTTGTTGAAGCACCTTTTGATTTAATTACAGCATTCAGTCTTTTGGGTAGGAGTTTATTAGCACGGCACATCTTGACTTGGCAATATCTGCCCACTCCTCCTTGCAAAAGCACTCCAAATCTGTCAGATTGCAAGAGCATCTCTTGTGCACAGCCCTCTTCAGGTCAATCCACAGATTTTCGATTGGATTTAGGTCTGAGCTCTGGCTGGGCCATTCCAAAACTTTAATTTTCTTCTGGTGAAGGCATTCTTTTGTTGATTTTGATGTATGCTTGGGGTCATTGTCATGTTGAAAACAGATGCCTGAAGTGTTTGGGCCAAAAGTGACTGGTATTTGCAACTGCTCATAATTCCCTCCACCTTGACTAAAGCCCCAGTTCCAGCTGAAGGAAAGCAACCACAAAGCATGATACTGCCACCTCTATGCTTCACTGTGGGGATGGTGTTCTTTTGGTCATGCGAAGTGTTGTTTTTGCAGCAAACACACCTTTTGGAATTGTGGCCAAACAGTTTAACATTGGTCTCATCCGACCAGAACACATTTTCCCACATGGTTTTTGGGAGACTTAATGTATTGTATTGCAAATTTTAGCTGGGCCTGGATGTTCTTCTGTGTAAGAAAACGCTGCCGTCTTGCAACCCTACCCCATAGCCCAGACATATGCAGAATACGGGAGATTGTCGTCACATGCAGTACACAGCCAGTACATGCCAGAAATCCCTACAGCTCCTTTAGTGTTGCTCTAGGTCTCTTGGCAGCCTCCCTGACCAGTTTTCGCCTTGTCTTTTCATCAATTTTGGAGGGCTGTCCAGTTCTTTGCAACATCACTGTTGTCCCATATTTTCTCCACTTTTTGATTACCATCTTCACTGTGTTCCAAGGTATATCCAATGATGTGTACATTTTTTGTACCCTTCTCCTGACTGATACCTTTCAACAATGAGATCCATTTGATGCTTTGTAAGCTCTCTGTGAACCATGGCTTTTGCTGTAGCAGGAAACTGAGTAAATGTCAGGAAAATCCTACTAGGACAGCTGAACTTTATTTGGGGTTAATCAGAGTCTCTTTAACTGATGGCAGGTGTGTACCCAAGAAGACTGAATGCTGGAATTAAATCAAAAGGTGTTTCAAAGTATTAGTTTAAGGGTGTGCACACTTAAATAAAAAACATAATAAGCTGGTTGCATATTATATTTTTCCCCCTAACAGATGTTTGCTTTCCAACAGAAGTGTACATGCTACAGATCACATTAAAGGTGGGAAAAGTTTTGAAATGATTTATTGTGGTCCGTATGAATTGCAGAAGGAGTTAATTCTGGGCACATTGCAGGTGCTGTGAAGAGCACTTTTGGCTAACATCAAAGATTGAAGCAATACTAATTTCATGAACTTTTTAACTCAGTGTAGTTCATGAGAAGATGACAATCCCCTCCCCCCACAATACTGCAGAGGTGTTAAAACTGTCACTGCACTGAGAGATCCTTGGACAATCCATTCCTCTTGGACTACAAAAGAAAACCGTGAAGAAAGGCCTGCAATTTACTTACTTTTCTAGCTGTAGCTGGTTAATTTCTAAGTATAGTGTAAAACAAGGTCTGAGCCAACCATAAATGAGGGTGATTAGAGACAGAAAAGATGCAGCCCTTTTACAGAAGGTAAAGAAGATAACAGTGACTCACACAAATCCCATTATATGTCAGTGGCATGGGAATTCACAGTTACTTCCTTATGTCTGGCATGAGTCATACAAAGCATTACGGGAAAGAGAAAGGGTTGAGGGAGAACAAGATCACATTGATACATCAAGCTTCATTGGTAGCCATGTTGTGGAAAACAGGCTAAAATTACAAATAAAGCACTTAGAGTGATTTTGAGGTGTTAAAATAGGGCAGGAAACAAAGATAGAGTGAAAAAAAAAGAAGTTATGTACTCACCACAACGTTCCATGTATGTAGTCCATCTCGACGAACATTATTACATGTGGGTTCGGAGCCGATCCTCAGCTCTGACCCAGCCGCTTAGAAAGCCTAAAAACTTCTGATTGGCTCGTGGCTAATAGGTATCCCATGATGCATGCGCACATCCCCCAGATCTTGTTTGCTACTAGTCTACCAGAATCAGACATGAAAAAGGAACAAAGGTCCGGAAGAATAAACTGTAATAAAAGGAGCCCTTGTGGCAAAAAAACACTACAGAAAGGGAAAAAAAGTGTATCCAGATCCTCCAGGAAGGGGGCTGGTGGGTGGGTTCGTAATAATGTTCGGCGAGCTGGGCTACATACATGGAACGTTATGGTGAGTACATAACTTCTTTATGTTATGTAGTCCTATCTCGCCTCCATTATTACATGTGGGACAGCGTCCCTAGCATCTTGAATGGGTGGCTCAGTGGAAGATACTCCTGAGTACCGTGGAACCAAACGAAGCTCTACCCCTGGAAGTTAAATCCAATTTATAATGGGAAATGACGGTATGAGGGGTAGCCCATGTTGCTGCTGCACAAATACTATCAATAGGTGTCCTGGCTTGGAAATCAGAAGTAGAGAAGGACCTGGTGGAATGCGCTTTAACTTTAAAGGGCTCCTCCCATGCTACAAAAGCTAACACAAGACGCATTCTCTATCACAGAATAATGGATGAATCACAATCACCTAGCACTAAATGCCGCTAAAACTAAGCTAATGATTTTCACTCCCACCAAAAACACGTCTATCCATTCTAACACGTTTTCTATCACTAGTCATAACAACACAGCTTTGGAATTGGTAACTGAGACTAAATTACTTGGGGTACAAATTGATAATAAGCTCAAATTCAACTCCCACCTACAACTTAATATCAAAAAAACACATCAAAAATTAGGTATGCTCTACCGACAAAATCGCTATCTCACACCATCCACCAAAATCACTCTCGCTACCTCATTTCTTATCCCCTCCCTTCTCTATGGAGCTCCACTCTTAACTAACCTTCAATCTTCCCTTAAAACTCAACGCTCCACATGCTACAACAAAATAACTAAATTTGCTACTAGCCACAAGTCCTCTAGTCACCACTGTTCTTCCCTCCAAAAACTAAAATGGCTAGAACTATCCAACCATCTCACCTAAACTCAACTAACTCTTGCACATAGACTCATTTTCAACCCCTCACTTTGTCCATCCCTATCCTCTACTTTTAAAATGCATCTACCTAACCGAACACTAAGATCTAACAACCAAAATCTAATAAAATTATACAAACCAAGTCGTCCCTCTGGGGAAAAACTCCTATCCTACAGACTAGCTCATCTATGGAACTCTCTCCCACCACTCAATCGTACCATCTCCAATCACTCTACATTCAAAAAATCTCTTCACTCTTACCTTTTATCCCAATGGGAATGTTCCTGTTCTTACCTTTTATCCCAGTGGGAATGCTCCTGTTCTCACCTATTATCCCAGTGGGAATGTTCCTGTTCTTACCTTTTATCCCAGTGGGAATGCTCCTGTTCTCACCTATTATCCCAGTGGGAATGCTCCTGTTCTTACCTATTATCCCAGTGGGAATGCTCCTGTTCTCACCTTTTATCCCAGTGGGAATGCTCCTGTTCTCACCTATTATCCCAGTGGGAATGCTCCTGTTCTCTCCCAACATAATCTACACAACTAAACATTGTCCACCTCTCTGGTCACATCCATCCTACCTCTCCTACCACAATCTCTCTCGGCTTGTACTAACATCTTTCTCAAGCTTGTATTAACATCTCTCTCAAGCTTGTACTAACTTTACACCCTCTCTAAATTGTACCTTCATATGCCATTTTTTTTGAACTTCATAAAAACTAACAACACCATTAAATCTATATTAGACAGTTGAAATAATTGTACTCAAACTAAAAACCATTTGTAATCTGATACTAGAACTCTTGTCTCACACTAAATTGTATCACTTGCAAATTTTTATATCTTAACCAAAAGCCTATTTTAACCTGGTTTCTAGAACTTCACTTACTTGGTGTCACTTGTAAACTTTGTAATCTATATATATATGTATAACCTAGTGTAACTTGTTTACTGTAAACTTTGTAATTTTTAATGTATAACCCAGTGTAACTTGTTACTGGAGCTTTTCTCCCCAGGACTCCATTGAAAACAGGTTCATCTTGGCCCAATGGACTATCCTGGTAAACCAACTGCAAATAAATAAATAAAATAAATAAAGGGTAACTCCTTTCCTTGAGAACCGTAAATAAAGGAAATACAACTAGAGATCCAGTTCGAAAGTGTAACCTTGGAAACTGGCAAGCCCATTCTCGCCTCAGCAAAGGAAATAAACAGCTGTTCTGATTTTCTAAATTCCTTGGTCCGGTGGATATAGAAACGTAGTTGCCTGTGAACATCCAATTGGTGGAATGTATACTCTGCTTTGTTGGAGAGATTAGGGAAGAACACTGGCAATTCAATTGCTTGGTTTAAGTGAAATTGAAGACAGACTTTAGGAATAAAGGAAGGGTTGGTCTGGAGAGAGACCCTATCTTTGTGAAAAATTAAGTATGGAGGTTTAACAGACAGAGCTTGTAATTCAGAAACTCGCCTAGCTGAGGTTATTGCTACCAGAAAAAAGAGTCTTCCAAGACAGAAACTTCAACTGACAGCTATGGGCTGACTCAAAGGGTGGCAGAGTAAGTCTAGTCAAAACTAAATTCAGGTCCCAAGGTGGAATGGGGTCTTGTACAGGTGGTCTCAACATCGTGGAACCCTTAAGAAAGGATCTGCACAGTTTGTGAGACATAAGACTGGAATCATTAATCCCCACATGAAAATGAGATATTGCTGCTAGTTGAACCCGGAGTGTAGCAGCCGCTGAACCTTGGTGAAAGAGTTCAGAAAGAAAACTCTAGAACAATAGTAATGGGAGCTTTAAATGGATCAACTTTTCTATTGTGTGCCCACATGGAAAATCTCTTCCATTTATTATGATACAATTTTCTGGTCGAAGGCTTGTGAGAAGAGGTAATAATATGAGTTACAGCTGGAGACAAATCATGAAGCCTGACTAGTGATGGAACTGGAGCAGCCATGCTGTCAGTTTGAGAGTGTGGAGACTGGGGTGAAGAGAACCTGATATGTGTGTCAGGAGGTCTGGCACTGGGTCCAGCATCCATGGGTGATCCACCACATGTGAGGCCCGAGAAAAGGGAACCAAATCTGATGAGGCCAGTAAGGGGTGATGAGGATCATCTTGCTTCCCAACAGCATTGCTTTGTGTATGACCTTGGGGATAAGTGGAAAAGGAGGAAAAGCATAAAGGAGTCCCGGGGGCCAATCGTGGACTAGTGCATCTCTTGGAGACTCCCCCAGAGGGGGGATGAGAGAGAAAAAGGTGCTGCATTTGGTGTTGATGGGACTGGCAAAGAGGTCACAGCAAAGTTGTCCTCACTTGTGAAAGATCATGCTGGCTATTTTCTGGTTCAAGGACTATTTGTGAGGTAAAAAAATTGCCCTGCTTAGCTTGTCCGCTATTACACTGGAAGTCCCCGGGATATGCGTTGCAACAAGAAAGCGTTGGGAAGAAATCGCCCAATCCCAAACTCGCATGGCCTCTCGACATAAGGGGTATGATCTGGTTCCCCCTTGTTTGTTTAGATACCAGACAACTGACATGTTGTCGGTCTGGATAGCTATCGTCGCTAGAGGGAGAAGGTCGTGAAGTGCTTGCAACGCTAGAAGCACCGCCCTCACCTCTAGGACACTGATATGCAGATGGGCCTCCTGCTCTTGCCATGTGCCTTGAACAGTCCTGCCCAGATAATGCCCCCCCCATCTGAGAGGCATCCGTGGTCACAGTGGCAACGGGTCGGTGCGGTACAAAGGGAGTCCCTGTGGTAAGATGACCTGGTAGAATCCACCAATATAGGTCTTTTTTGCAAGAATCTGTAATCAGGATCTGATGATGTAAGGGCAACTGCTGAAACGATCAATGGGATGACAGGAGCCATTGGAGTATTCTCATATGTAGTCTTGCTAAAGGTACCAAGGTTATGGTTGACACCATAGTCCCGAGAAGCTGCAACACCACCTTCGCTTTGACTCTTTGAAGGGGAAGTATTCTGTAAATTTGTTGCAAAAGATTCTGTATTCTGTCTGTAGGTAGTCTGGCTGACATCTCAACCATGTCTATGTTTGCTCCTATAAAAGTTATAGACTGAGTGGGCAAAAAAAGAGGATTTTTCCCAGTTTATCGAGATTCCCAACTGGGAACAGAGTTTGATTGTGGAATCTCTTGACTGAATTAGGCAATGCCTGGTGGTGGCAGTCAGGAGCCAATCATCCAGGTATGGAAACACTTGGATTCCCTGACGCCACAAATGAGCTGTGACTACTGCCATGCACTTGGTGAACACCCAGGGGGCTGTGGTGAGACCAAAGGGCAGCGCCCGAAACTGTAATGATTGGCTCCCAGCCGGAAGCGTAGGTAGCTCCTTGATGCTTTGTCCAACCTTATGTGGTAGTAGGCATCCTGGAGATCTATTGAGGACATCCAACTGTCTCTCCCCAACAAAGGGCGTATGGATTGTAGAGTGACCATTCGGAACTTGGACTTCTTTACATGCTCGTTTAACCTGCTGAGGTCTAGGATGGGGCTCCAGTCCCCTGTTCTTTTTGGAACCAAAAGGAACCTGGAGTATGTTCCGAATCCTGTCTGGTCTGTTGGGACCTTTTGGATGGCTCTTTTTAATAGCAGCTTTTCTATCTCTATAGTCGCTTGATCCCTGTGATTGGGTGGTACATCTGGGATACTTTTGGGAGGGCGTGGAGGATGGGAAAAGGGTATAGAGTAACCTCTGGTAATGATGTCTTGTACCCACTTGTCTCAAGTGAGATTTAGCCAGGCTTCTGAGTACAAGGACAGGCGACCCCCGACCGGCTCCAGAGACGCACAGTCGGGTTCCACATCAGGAACGCTGATAGGGACGGTCACGAAAGGAATCGTGACCTCCCTGATTTTGTGGGCCTCCCCTGCCTCTAGGGCGACGTCTACCATTATTTCCTCCTCCCCTGCCTCTGAAGGAGGAATCACCTTGTGTGTCCTGGAAAGGTCTCTGTGATTTCTTGAACCACATTTTGCCGCTCTTCTGACCTTTAGGGTAAGGTCTAGAAGGAACGGTAAAACGGACTCCCACGGCACAGAGAGTCTTTCCTTCCTGCTCACACCTGGTGAGGATACCTTTCACCTTGGGTCCAAAAAGAGAGGATCCGTCCACAGGAGCATTGGTGAATGTAGACTTGAAAGGCTCAGAAAAGTTGCATAGATGCATCCAGGAATGTCTCCTTAATGAGACTCCTGAACCCGCCGCCCTACTCGCACCATCAGCTGCATATGAGATCAGCCGCATGGAGGAGTTAACAATAGATGTGAGGGTAGCCAACTGAGCAGACACTGTAGATGGGACTGCTTCGGTCAAGGTACCCTGAAGAGTATCTCCTAACTCCTTTAGGAGATCTCTCTGAAGTCTCGTAAAATGTGATAGACAGTTCAGCGATCTGAGTGTAAAAGCCGCTGAAGAGAAGATACGCTTCCTGTACCTATCCATCGTCCGGGATTCCTTGTTAGGTGGATGGATAGAAGAAGAAGTCTCTGCTAGCTCCTTCTTAGTGGCCGCCGCCACCACCATGGCATCAACAGGTAAACCCTTAGATAAAAACTCTTTGTCCTTAGGGGCCGAGAGAAATTTATTCGGCCTCCTGGGGACCGGTTCCATGGCATCGGGAGTCTGCCATGCCTTCTGACTCACGAGATCTAGCAATTCATCAAATGGAGGAGACACCCATGAAGCTGAGGGTTGAGACCCAAAAGCCTTCAGGTACACTGAGTCTTCATCGGAAGGGGTAATGGTGGGCCAGCCGCCTCTCTGCCTGAGGATCTCCAAACTGTCGGCAAAGGAGACATCTTCAGAGGACGACTTAGGGGACCCCTACGACTCATCGAGGTCAGTGTCAGATGTGAGAGACTCATCAGGGGAGTCTACATGCTTCCTCTTACATGATCTCTTCCGAGGGGGCTCCTCAGTGGGGTCTTCTAGGGAGGTCTCGGAAGATCGGGGACCACCCAAACAGGGGTCCTGAGGCTGTGAGTCTCTACCATCCCGGGGGAGAGAGGATGCTGAGACCGTAGTCAGTACTTGAGGGAGTATAGCATTGGTACTCCTACGTGGTATGGATGAACTATCCAACATGCTCCTCATCTTCACGAAAACAGATTCCTCCGGCTCCCAGGAGAGAGTAGGTACCGATGGCTCCAAAGGAATCGGCTCTGAGAATGATGTAGGGTCCGAGCTCACTCGGGCCGATGCACCAAGAGGAAGACTCGGCACCGAAGAGGGCCCGACCGAAGAGCTTCGGATCCTAGACACTTCGGACAGCGCCAACAGTGTCGGAGCAGGGCTCATCTCCGAGACAACCACCCGGGGTGCTGGAGCCGAGGACACCACTATAGTCGGTACCGACAGCGTCGGCTCCAAAGGCCCAATCTGGGTTGGAGGAGAAAACAGAGCAGGGTAGGTAACAGGAGTCGGCTCCGAGACAGAAGTTGTCGGAGCCAATAAATATTTTGGCAAGGCCGACGACTTAAGGAGTCTGAGCACCACTCTCAATGTCTTCTTCAGAAAAGTTCCTGGAGGACAGAGTTGGAGACCTCGCTCTCTGTAATATAGGTGATTTTAAAGTAGGGGAGACCGGTGGAATGTCTGTAGACCGGCTCCGAAGAGGACTGCTGGTGATCGGCACTGAAGCACTGGGTGCTGACACTGCAATGTCCATGTCCAGAATCTCGATCAGCTCCGAAGACAGTGGAGCCGAAGAGACAGAGACCATCTCCGATTTAGGTAACTTCTGTGGAGGTTCAGAGACAGAAGTTGAGACTGGAAAAGGCCTTTTGGAGGTCTTGCCCTTATCTTTACAGGAAGAATGCGACCTAGCAGAGGAGGACAAGCTGGCTAGGTCTTCCTCGAAAGAAGGTTTTAACAATCCTTTTAGAATCAACTTATTCTTCCATTCCTGGAGCACTCTAGGACTAAAGGAATGGCAAAAGAGACAAGTCTCTTGAAGATGTGTGGCCCCTAAACAGTACACACAGACGCTATGTCCATCGGTGATGGACATTTTTTGAAAGCATTTAGTACACTTTTTAAATCCTGACTGTTTATGCTCTTTATGTTCCTTAGACATAATGGCAGTCTCAATATAGGCGATAGAAGAGAAAAAACAACACACTCACTCCACAAGAGAGGAACTAGATCCTCTTACTTAAACAGATCTAGCCCTACTTCTCACAACAAACAACCAAGGGAAGTTTTACTAGGTTCTCTAACTTAAACAAACCTAGTGTAAAGGAAAGGGAAACAGACTAATACCTCTAAGTAAAACGGTTTAGTAAAATGCACACACTCACGGGAGCACACACACAAAAAAGGCCAACAGGCCCAAAATTTTATAGCAGAAAAGCCAAATCCTGGAAAAAGTCAAGTCCGGTTAAATTGACACAATCAGTTATCACAATAAGGCTAACAGCAATAAGAAAAGCACTTCATAAGAAGTTAAAAAACTTCTAACAATCAGAATAATAAAGAACTAAATCACTTAGCCACGGCCAACCAAAAGAAGCTTCCGACTGAAGACGGGGCAAATGAGATCTGGGGAATGTGCGCATGCATCATGGGATACCCATTAGCCACGAGCCAATCAGAAGTTTTCAGGCTTTCTAAGCGGCCGAGTTGGAGCCGAGGATCGGCTCCGAACCCACATGTAATAATGGAGGCGAGATAGGACTACATAACATCAGATTTTGTTAGTTCTGGGGTGGAGTTTTCCTTAACTACAGTCTCACAACAGGCTTTGTGCCACAAGAGTAGAGGACTGCAACAGTCATCCCTCTTCATATGGAAGGGCCATCAGCAGATTCCAGAAACTACTGACCCATTAGTGCAACTAGTCTTATATGCAAAGCCATGGATGGAATTATCATGGAACTAATCAACAAAGACATAGGTAGCCGTCAGACATTAGACCCAACCCAGTATGGCTTTGTCAGAGGAAGGTCATGCTTACTAAACCTGGTGGACTTCATTGAGAAGGTCACAAGGCAATGGACAAAGGGAAAATGGGGCATATGGCCCACCACGACCTCGCAAAGACATATGATACAATACCTCACTCCAGCATTGTTAAACTTTCTGAAATAGGCATAAGCCCCTATATAACAAGCTGGATTGCCAGTTGGCTCACAGATAGGACCCAGGAAGTTAGGATTGGTGAGACCACCTCTACAAAGGAGACAGGCCACCTGCGGGGTCCCTCAAGACTCCGTGCTGGGCCCATTCCACTTCAGCATCTACTTCTCTGAAGTAAAGACAAATGTCAAGGGCCACTAGCTAACCAAATTCACAGATGACTGTAAAGTAGGAGCAATCAAAGATTCCACCAAGACACCCACACCTTGGAAGAGTGTCTAATACAGACAAATAACTGGTGCCAAAGTCACAGCTTAAAGCTCAATAGTACCATTTGGGAAGTCAGCCACACAGAGAAAATATGTCATTGATAATTCACACCCAAGTGTTGACCCAGTATTCAGGGGTTTAACAATATTTGCATCAATTTTTACACAAGTGCTGATGAATGAATCTGCTCTGGGCAATTTGTCCCAGCACAGAGATTTAGTGTAATCAGCACTGTTATTTCACATTTAGCCAATGTACATGGAGGGGTAGTGGCACTCTTAAATGATTGTACTTGTGTGAATGTGAACTGCTGTGAGTATGAATATTAACTTTATATAACTCATCATCACGCTACTGCCATAAAACAAGCTACTGTGGTGCAAGTGCTCTTACCATAACAGTAAATGTTTGATTGCATCACTGCTGCAAAAGCCCAAGCTATATGGGAATGTCCTGCTGAGAGACATCAGCCCATCTCCAAAGCTTGTAGGGAATTCTCCAGGTGCCATACCTGCCATCTTTCTAAAGAAACTGAAAAATACATTGTATCAAAAGCAATGCAAATTCATGAGGTTGAAGCAGCTATTACAGCAGTGATGCACATGAACATCTACTATTACGGTAACAGCACTTACACAGCTGTACTATGTTCTTTGTTAGATCGCTGCTGCAGTAGCCCAAGTTATATGGTAAAATTACCAAAGCTTAGAGATCATGGGAGGAGGCAGATGGACTGGAATCCAGAAGTCCTTGAACAACCTCCCCAAAGCTAGCCCTGGACCTAGTGCAGGAATTCAGTTTGTAATGCTTGGCAAATGTGTGAACCAACAACCAAGTAGCTCCCTGTAGTATACTGCTAGAGTCTACCCCTTTACAAAATGCCATGGAAGTAATCAAAGCCCAAGTACAGTCAGCCGTGGCTGGAAGTGATTGTCCATGATGGGAATAACAAAAAGTAATAGCTCAAGATAACCATATCTAAATAGTCCACTTAGATACTGCTTGTCTATTCTTTCGACCTTTATAGGAAATAAAAGCTGATCAGCAATCTGGAAGAATTTGGTTCCATCAATATAGCATCAGATGCCTGAAATATCTAAACTAAAAAGAATCCTTTCACCTTCAGATGTAGTCTCAGGAAAGAACACTGGGAGTTTATCTCCTGGTTCACAAAAAACTCCACCACCACTTCAGACATAGAAGGGTTAGTTCTCAAGGAAACCCTAACCCTATGAAAAATGAGATGGGGATGGTTGACCATTAAGGCTTGCAACTCAGACATAAATCTGGCTGAAGTCAGAGCAGTTAACAAGACTATTTTCAAGATAAGAACATCAAGGCCGTCTCCTCAGCAAGATGAACTGGTGACAACGTAAGTTTTTTCTAGCACAAAATTAAGATCCCAAGAAGGAGTCACATGTTTAAGAGGTAGATGCATATGCAAAACCTCTTTCATAAATTGTCTAATACATGGTACTGTAGAAGGAGGGGAGATCCAAGAACAGACAAGGAGAAATGGCTGACAGATAAAGCTTGTTGGAAAAAATTGGAAAAGCCAACAGATAAAGATATTTTACACAAATACTGAAAAACAAGAGGCATACGGGCCTGTAATATGTCCTGGTTCTTACACCAGCACCAAGTAAAAAATCTCCACTTTCCCAAATAAGATGTTGTAGTAGAAAGTTTCTTAGCCTCTTGTAATACCGGTTGCATTTTCCCAGGAAAAAAAAAGCTACCTACAAGGAATTAAAATTTTATCACCCAGGTAGACAACTGAAGATGAGCTGTATGACAGTAAGTCCATCCTGTGAAGAAGTTTGTGATAACTGTCCCTAGCTAATTTCAACAGAAGGAAGAACCATGGGTGACTGGGCCAAAACAGGGGATACCACTATGATCTCTTGATAATCCATTTCAATGTTTAACAGGACTTTGGTTAACACAAGAAATGTGGGAAAGGCATAGGGGAACATCCAGACCAGGAGAACAAAAATGCATCTGTCTTCCAGGCCCAAGTACACAGGGTCCTGGAATAGAACATTTTTAACTGTCTTTTTTAAACACCTTTAATGAATTATCACTTGTGACAGACACTTTAATATTTATATAAATGTAATCAAACTGAATTAACAAGTTAAATTAACAAACATCATGCTTCACATATATATTGCTATACATCATATAACCTAAACAACATTACATAAAATATTCAATTCTTGCTCCTTTTTTTAAACAAGAAACATTTTTACTAAACCATCACTTAAGACATAACATAAACAATCATACATTTATATAAATGAAAACAAACCACAACAACACAATCCTAGTTGCAAGCATTTTACATCACAGACCGTACTGACACACTCCCAGTTGCAAACATTATACATCACTTATAACATACCCAATCATTTTCAGTTAAACATTACACAGCTGATTTAAGTCCTTCATTCTTTTAAACCTCATTCCTCCCCTGTATGTATTGTTCCCACAATTTCCATTTTTCCTATGTAGTTTGCTCCTACCTTTTCTAAAATATCTCAGTTCCAGTTGTTTTATCTGTGTTACTACAGTCACTACTTCTAATATAGTTGGTTTAGATTTTGATTTCCATTTTCTAGTAATTGCTTTTCTGGCAACCAACATAATTAGAGACAGCAAGGCCTTACCAGATCTAGGCAATTCCGATTCTGTATCATAGCTCAGAGAAATCATCTCCCTTGTCACACCAATCTACCTAGCCAGCATCTCAGACAGTGCATCCCACACGGAATCCTTAAAGTCTGCCACAACTCACAGCAATCCCAGAAAATATGCTCCCAACTACCTCTTTCTTCTTCATCACACCTCCAACATTTGCTATTTACCAGAGGAAAACTCTCTGGAGTCTACCTGGGTTATAAAAATATCTAGGTATACATTTCCAAGCAAAAATCCTAAATCTTATAGGTTTTGTTGCATATCTGGGAGATATACATATATCACCCCATTGTTTCTTTTGAATTGCTTATCCAATTTCTCTACCCAATCCTTTCTAACCTCCTCTGATTGATTCTTATAGTTATCATGCAATATTTTATATGCTCTACTAATTATTCATTTTCTAATGGCAGTTTCTGTTCTAGATTCCACTAAAAACTCTACCAGTGCTGGTCTTTCATTTAGGACCCCCATATTTATTTCTCTTTGCCTATACTCTGATATCAGTCCTTGATAGGGAAGGCAATCTCGAACCTGCAGTCCAAATAAATATTCTTGACATCTTCCCAGTCTATCATCTTTCCCTCTCTAGTTATTTGCTCCCAATACCTTGGTTCCTTTGCCAGTTGTCTCCAATAACTTCCAGCTCCCTCTTGCCTATTGTCTATGTCCCTAATTGCAATCATCCCTATCGGCAGAATCTCCTTTCTCCATTCCCGTGTTGGCTTAGTTCTTAAAATACTATCTGCTGCTTTATGGATATAATATTTTGTATGACTATTGTAACATTTTTAATTGTTTTGTTTCAGCTACAGACAAACAACTATTTGTTGAGCTCCCCATATTACAACCAACTACTTGTAGACTCAGGTGTTCAACATCCATTTGTGAGGATTTATCCAGGTTCTGCTCAGCCTCTCTGCTACAAAATCCTGCTTTGATGGAATGTAAGGTGCCCAGTGGGATAAATTGCAATGAATTGATAGGCTTTTGTCCCTTCTTGTTTATGTACCACATCACTGTTGTACTCTCTGGGATGACTAGCAAAGGACTTGGAAGCCAGAGATTTAAGGGTTGGAGAGCATTCCAAGGGATAATCATTTCCTTGATGTGTTTGCTTTCAACCTGTCCAGTCTGCTCTACAGGCCCTGAACCTTTTTCTGTTGGAATTCACCCCCAAGCAAAGTCTAAAGGATCCATTGTCATTGACTTAGTAGGCACTGGGGGAAAAAGGAAGATTTGGAATGATTGTCCAGTGATGCACCCACCAATATAGTTCTCTTTTCACAAGCTCATGCACAGGAATCTGAAAGAACAGGGGATAATGATGTTGTGTCCAGAAACTAAATACTGAATTTTCCTCATATGAAGCCTGGGCAGAAAATCATGAGAAAAGTAGAGGGCATGTACCCCAAAATGCTGAGATATTCCCTGGCAGACACTGGAGTCAGCTGGGATCATTTCAGAAAATGAGTAACATAACAGATCACATTTTCCTAAGAAAAGAAGACCCTTATGAGAGATGTATCCATAAGACAGCTCAGAAATGTTATTCTGTGAGTGGAGGGAGAAAAGATTTCCCCCTTTTTATCATAAATTCCAGACTGCGAAAAAAGTCAATCACCCAAAGGACTCTGCCACTATCCGGCAATTGTCTAGGTAAAGAAAATGTAAATGCTCTGCAACCTGCAAGGGCTTATTACTGGAGCAAGGCATTTTGTAAATATCCTGGGAATAGTAAACAGTCCAAAGGGCAAAACAGAAAAATGAAAATGCAACCCATCCACAAAATATACAAAAATCTTCAGAAAATTTTGCAGACTGGGATAAAATGACAATATCCTTTAACTCTTAAGGTCACAAAGAAGCTGACTGGGAAAATGAGAAGCAACAGTGACAGAAGGGAGAACATTTGGATTTTTGAAACTTTGATATGAAGATTCAGAAAGGTCTAGTATAGGTCTCTAGTAACCCCCTAGCTTTAGCACTGAAAATATTCTTTGAAAGAAAAAAAAAAAACCCCGACCACTTTCGCAGGGGGTTGGCACAAGTTTTATGACACTCCGAACTGACAACTGATACAGAACAGTAAGGAAGAGAGGGCTGAGAGGGAATGTGCCCCCCCCCCCCAAAAAAAAATGAATGACCAGTAAAACAGGAGCTTTTACTACTACTAATAACCTTTGTGAAATGTCTAACATCCAGGAATCTGATGTTATACACTGCTGAAATGGAAAATGAATGCTCAGAATTTGGGACTGCTTCACAGGACTTCCCCCACATGGGGAGGAAAAAAAGGGAAGAGTTCTAAGATGATGTCAGGCTTGGGAGTTATGGCCCTTTTTGTGGATGTACAACTTGTTTATTGGAAGCTTTCTGGAAAGCCATAGTCTGTGATCTGAACAAGGGATATGCATTAGGGGGAAAGCTGAGCTGTCTGAAAAAATTCTGAAAGGTAGGTAATCCACTGGAGTAACTTAACCCACCTCCTCAGATGAAGAGCCAAAACAGTAGATACTTATCCAAAAGGGGAATTAAGAATATTTGACCTAACAGAATCACAGAAATTCTGAGAATATACTCGGACATAACATCTCAGGACACACTCCATAGCAGATGCCTTGGGCACTGCATCTGTTGCAATTTATGCACGTTAAGGTACACTTTTTATCTGAGAAACTCAAGACAACTGTAGACAGAGATATCTTAAGGCAAGAAGTTAATCAACTAACTAACATCTGCATATCATGAAAACAGATCAGGAGAAAACTAGACATACGAGCATGACAGCTCACAGTTTTACATGCTAGGGTGAAAGAAGCATAAATCTTCCTACCAAGCCTATCCAAAGCCCAGACACTGGATTAGCAGCTATAAGTTTAGAAGTAGATTTGGATAAGGTAATCATCACTGGATCCACTCTAGGATTAGTAAAACAGATAACTGTGAGAGTGGGGCACCTCATATAACCGATCATGTTTCCAGGAAGGGAAGAGAAGACTGTGTCAGAGGAGGTAGAAGTTGCAAAAAAGAACACCATTCCCTATGGCCAGAAAAAAAAGAGCTAGCTGAGGAAGAGATTCCTGTAGTAAGTCATAATATCTCAGTGAAACAAGTCCCTCATTTTAGTGAAACTGTCCAAAACAGAGAAGACTACTACTACAGGGGAATCTGAAGAGGAACTTCCCTCACTGTCAGAATCTCCTGGGGCAGAAGAAATTGGGGAGACCAATTAGCACTGTAAAGGCTGATCCTCTGGTACAGAATCAATATCTGAAAGGGGCAGCAAACTTCCTTCATTTTATAGGAGGAGACACGTCCATATAAAAAGAGTGAAAGGCAGAAAAGAAATCTTTATCAAACTATGAAATCCACCACAACATCCACTGGACTCACCAACACCTGAAGGATGACACAGTTAAAAATATTTTAAAACCAGGTTCATTGACAGCTGACTGTTAGTGCTTTCATGGTGAAAATCCACCACTTCTTCAGACATTAAAAACTCTAACATCAATGAATAAATATATAATCAAATAAATATTTAAATACAACCAATTGCAATACAATCATCTTAAGGGAACAGTCTCAATTTCAGAACTGCTTCTACATAAAATCAGCACCATAACAACATCGGAAGACAGAACTATAAGACCTTTTCACTATATACACACACTATTCAAAATTACACTTTAAAAAATGTATGTCATTCAAAAAAAAAAAAAAAAAAAAAAAAAAACATATATACTTTAAAAAAATATGCTTTATTTAAAAACATAGTCTATTTAAAAAGCATCCTATTTTTAAGTACGAGTTTAAGTGGAACCCGATCATTGAGTCCCTTTCCCATATCTGCCCTCAATCTTATGATCCACCTTGTTTCTGACATCTCCGTGTTATTAACAACATCCCCTCCCCATTCACTCATTTGTAGCACTTCGATCACTAAAAACCTGAAGGTATGGGTGCCTCCATGCATTAAAACATGTTTGGCCAAAGCATTCATTGATGCTGCATTCCTAATATGGTGTAAATGTTGCCTAATCCTAAATCAAAGTTTTCTGTGGACCCAACATAGTAGGCCATGCAAACATTGCATATGTCCAGATAAACCATGTTCTGTGAGTCACAATTCGCTACAGCCCTGAATATAAACCGTGTCCCAATATCTGGATGGATAAAACAGCCACTGATGTCTAGGAACCCACAACATTTACACTTAAAGGGAAAGGTACCAGTTCTAATATCCTGACTCAAAGCCATACGATTGTCTCTAGGATAGCACAATATCCTGTTAAGAGATTTTTTTTATTTTTAAACAAAAAAATTAGGTATATCCCCTACTATATTTCTAAGCTCTGGATCAAGTTTCCAGATGTTCCAGTGTTTCCTTATAAAATCTGCAACCATATGAATCTTACTAGAAAAATAAGCAGGGATACGCACAAATCTCGTTATCCCTCTTTATCTGTATAGCATCAGTGCTATAAGAAAATTATGGTCTAGCAATATCTCCTCTCAAATTTGAAATTTCATTAAGGACGCTATGCATCATAGTATCTAGACACCCCGTATCAATAAATCTGGTCCTCAAATCTGATAACTCATTTTGAAAATCCTCCTCATTGGCAGTCAACCGGGAAATTCTCATTCCTTGCCCTTTTACAATATTGCTAAAAAATGTGTCTCGAGTTCATACTGCTCCTATGAAGCAGTGCATTCCTGTGACATTCCTTCCTGTAGATCTTACTGGTCAAGCCCAAAACAAGATTTCTGATGACTTTCACATCCAGGAAGCCCATTTCTCATAGAGAATAAATAATTTCTAAATTAAGGAAAGTAGGGCTATTATTCAAGTCTATGAGAAACAGTTCTAAATCTTAACA
Source organism: Protopterus annectens (assembly GCF_019279795.1). NCBI lineage: Eukaryota > Metazoa > Chordata > Ceratodontiformes > Protopteridae > Protopterus > Protopterus annectens. Next base: position 130,391,596 of record NC_056739.1, on the reverse strand, counting down.
AATTCACATGCCATATTAGAAATAAATCATCGACAAAACATCTGTAAAACGCTATCAGACCCCATTGCTTAGATACAATGATATTTTCATTCTCCCAGGTGGCCATGACTAAATTGGCATTACTATTAGCAATGGACGTTCTCATTAGCAAAGTACAACTAGAAAGAGGGGGGAAGCTATGCTTTACCTTATGCTTTCTTGTCCAAGGAGACCCTCCTATGGATACATAAGCAGTCCCTATTACGAAAAAAATGTTCCTCAGCAAGGTGTGAGAGATATATCTTTCAGTCACTCCCCATACCAACAAGGGTGGTTCTCCCTGTCTGAACAAGGGAAATTGAACAGCTTCAAAAGATGCTCCAGTCACCCAGTCCTTAGTGAATTCCCGAGCAGCAACACTAGTGGGATCAAGAGAAGGACATGAGTAGTCCAAGAAAATCAAGGCCAAAGCAGAAGCTTCCAACATCCGATGGTGCAAAGAGACCCCTTTTCAGCAGCTACTCAGGGAGAAAATTCCAAATGACACGTTACAAATGTATACATAGTATAGAAAAAAAACAGCATTTTAAAAGAGTATACATAGTCCAGTGAATAAAAACATTTTGTAAATGTTTACATATGGTATAGAAAATTCATTCAAAAGTATAGAAGCTGGACTGTAAAACAAAGCTTCCTTATTCACACTTTTCTTGCAGAAAAGGGAGAAATGAATAATTGACAACAACTCGTGTTCATAACGAGGCCACAGAAAGAATCCCTAAAAACTGGAAGGATTACAAAAAAAAAGTACATCACCCAATAAGGGAGGTAAAACAAAATAGGGAAGAACATAATGAAGAAAACAGCTCCTCTTACAAGAACAAGGAAAAAGCTGCCCCAGGAAGAAAAAAAGATGACAGGAAGATGGAAAGTACCGTACTTTAGCCAAAGAAAATAAATTGCAGTGCTTTTCACAGTACATTTTAAAAAAAGAAAATATAGAAGGTAATCCCCAACAAATGTATCAGCCCAGCCAGGAAAACAGATCAATGGAAGTGAAACTCACTGTTCCCTTTGTAGCAAGTAAGAACTGAAGTTTTGTGCCATTATCTGCCGTTTATTTCCTATGATTTGATGCAGACGGCAGCTATGGTGCCTGGGAACTGCCCTAAAAGCTTCGGAGGAGAGCTGATAGGGGACTTAGTCTTGGCAGAATGCCCCATATAGCTTAGGCTACTGCAGCAGTGATCTAAAGATCATCATGATCTTCTCCAGTACAAGTAACCATGACCAGAAATTGCTGTATTACTTCTTACTAATACCTTATAAATTACAATAAATGATTTGTTATTGTTCGCAAAATTGTCAGGTCTACATATTGTAAATTTTGAACTGCATTACATTCTAGTGAACTACGGTTATACATTTTCATTAACAGTATTATTTTATTTGTATTTGTTTACCAGGGTAGAATACTAATCAACATATGAGCAATTTCAGGCTGAACCTAGATTACAAAGGCAACAATTAATTAGATTAACACTGTGACACGACATAGGTTCATAGGTTCATACTAGGCTATCTGCCCGAGGGCATTTACAAGCCTAGCCCATAGTTTTGTGGCTTACGCCACCCCTTTAGTATGGGGAACTATACCCATTATTTTGCTGTGCCTCTGTTGAGCCGTGACACTGAGGTAATCCCTGGGGTATATCTGCGATCTCCCATCCATTGGTCAAGATTTCTCTTGAACAAGGCCAGCGAGGTGCTCTGCCTCACATATACCGGGATTTTATTCCACAGCATAGGGAGTCTTTGGGTGATGAATCTATCCCTCCAGCACGTCCTATTAATAGCCGTGTCGAGGTTTAAGTCTCCGCCCTTGTGGCTCTGACGGATCTAGATTTTTGAGGTGAAGCATATTCATCAAATCTGGGTTTGACATGGCCTTGTATGTTAGGCAAAGGTCACCTCTGAGCAAGCGGTAAGCGACTGAATAGAGCTGGAGTTCTTTCAGTCGGGCAGCATAGGACAGATGTTTGAGACCCTTTATCATTTTGGTGAGGAACTTTTGTGGCCTCTCCAGCTGCTGCAAGTGTCGGGTCAGATACATTCCGAATGGGGCATTGTACTCAATCATTGGTCTGATGAGTGATGAGTATAGGGAGACTATGACCTCCCTTGATCTAGATGAGAATCCCTTCATGATAAGGTGGGCAATGTAGAAGGTCTTCCTAACTACTTTAGCTACATGGGTGTCGAATGACAGACTACTATCAACCTGGGTCCCCAGGTCCCTGATAACTTCTTCTGTGATCAGTGGATTGCCACCTATTTGGTAGCTAGGGGTAACCTTGTTTTTCCCGAAGGGTATGACTATGCATTTTTTGGCATTTAACTTTAGGCCATGGCTCTGGCACCAGTTATCCGTTTCTGTGAGACCCTTCTGAAGGATATCTGTGTCAGATGTGTTTTCTACTATGGCCCAGTTTGCAGTCATCTGCAAACTTTGTCAGCCATAACCCTCCTGTGTTTGCTTGTACTTAAAAGTAGATGCCAAACAAGAGTGGGCCCAGGACTGAGCCCTGTGGTACACCACTTGTGACAGGCTTTGAGTCTGACATGGCGCCAGCAACTCTGACCCTGTGGGTTCTGTCACTCAGCCAGTTTGCAACCCATCTTGTGATGTATGGGTTAACATTTAAGCTGATGAGTTTTTCAATGATACCAGAGTGGGGTATTGTATCGAAGGCCTTCGCCAGATCGAGGTAGGCTGTATGGACTGCCTTTCCCTCATCAATGGCTTTGGTGACTGTTTCAAAAAGTCAACCAAGTTTAGAAGGCATGATCTGCCTTTGACAAAGCCAAACTGGGATGGATCCAAAGTCTGCAAATTCCTATGTCTTTATTTATGAGGTCCATTATGATCCTCTCCATGGCTTTGCAGATAAGGCTTGTCAAGCTAATGGGCCGGTAATTTCCAGGGTCAGTGGAGGCACCGCCTTTGTGAAGTGGGACCACAGTTGCAGTGCGCCACTCCCTGGGTACGTATCCAGAGGTAAGACTATGATTAAACAGCTGTCCTAGCTGTGGGTTTAATTCCTCGTTGAGTTCGTGAAGCACACAGCCGGGGACACCATCAGGTCCCATGGATGCTGTGTTTTTTGCTTTGGAGAGAGCAGTTCTCACTTGGGCGTTGGAGATGTTTGGGGGGCTGCAATCGCTTGGTATAGATATCTCTCCTTTTGGAGTAAGTTTGTTTTATATATATTTACAGAGCTAAAATACAGAACAAAACTAAAATGAGGAGAGACATTGTTATAAGAAAAGGGAAGTAATGCAACATGAAAAGCTGAGGAAGTGCAAAGTAAAGTTAAATGGATAGAAAAAGAAAAATAGGTAAAGCAAGTCTGGAGGATAATAAAAACACAAAAGATTGAGTTAACTAGATCATGAGAAGTTAGAGGTAGTAGTCTGGGTAATATGCAAGTTGTACAAATTATATTTACCCATAACTGTTAAGTATAACTCATAAGCTTACAGTCCTCATTTTGTATTCTAAAATGTCAACATTCCTCACAACTCCAAACTGAAAAGGTCTGTCACATATTCAGTTATGAATTTTTATATGATATCAATGATAATACTGAAAACAATTCATCAAAAACCTCCAAGTATAAAGTAACACATTTTTAACTATCCCATGAGTTTCCTAGTTGAATTTGTTAATGAGCATTCCACATTTTGCCGGTATGCATTTCCCCTTCTTAAGAAACTTTTCAGCATATATCTGTAGTACTACTTATCCATATTTAATTAATTTATTTACTTAGTAAATTTGTTGGCTGGGAAATTCCGACGGTGCAGAGTCCCCTTTTTAGCAGAGACTCAGGGAGAAAAGCTCCAAATGACACATATTACAGATTTATGCATAGTGTAGAAAAAAAAACAGCATTTTAAAAGTGTATACATAGTCCAGTGAATAAAGACATTTTGTAAAAGTTTATACATGGTATAGAAAAGTCATTCAAAAATATTTTGAAAAGTCTGCATAGTAATGGAGTCATTGCAGACAGTATAATAAAGCAGGAATATAAATTATTTTGAGCAAAGTAAGATAAGGAGCATGACTAAACATACTGACTTAAATTTCAGACCAGTAGCACTGTATACTTCAGTAAGCAATTTAATAATAAAGACCTAAAATATATGCAGAGTTGCATAAAAGCAGCCTTCTTTTATGCTTTATTTATTTTTGCTAGTCAGCAGCTGTTGTATTACACTAAACACTGATCCAGGAAGAGGGAGAGGGAGATGGAGGGAAAAAAGAAGACTCTATAGGTGAATGTAAGAAAGACGGAGTTGGAAAGTGTGTGGGGGAGGTAGCAGTCAGTTATGGCGAGTGGATAAGAGTATAGAGAAGAAAGGCTGTGAGACAGAAATGAAAGGGAAGTAGTTGAAGGGTAGGAAGAAGTGTGAAATGATGGTTTAGCCTAAGGATACTTTTCCAGAGTTAGTGCAGGAGCAAGTGAACAGATTCTGCAGTTGTGACTTTAGCTTCTATTTAAAACGCTTGAGATATTGTTTTACTTTTATAGAGATAGGTATGGTGTTCCTTAACTTGGTTATATAGTTTGAGAATAGACTGTCACTAGCTGTACTGTTGAATTTACTGATGTGGAGGAGTGGCATTTGGGTTGAGTGAAGTGGTCTATTTGGTTTGTAGATTTATAAATGACATTAGTAGCAGTTGCAAGCTGGGAGTAAGATAGTAAGTGGGGTAGTTCAAAGCTGTTTAGGTCTTTGAGTGCTAGGCAGTGGTAGGATATTTTGTGCATGATTTACTGCAAACTTTACTACTCTGTGATAGCATTGTTTGCGCTTTGAGAGCTAGGAGACTTGTAGGTTGGTGAAAATAGGGGGCAGAGTAGAGAAGTTTTGGGTGCAGTAGAGTACAGGCCAAGTGTTTTCTGGTTTGGTCATTGAAGCATTTTTTGACTCTACATAAGGAACACAATTTCTGTTGAGTTTTCTTTACTGCATGTTGGATGTAATAATCAGACTTTAGGATATTGTTAATGTAGATGCCACGCGGCTTATTATGTGGGATGATAACAATTTTGGTTATTTGCTGAGAGAATATCAAAGGAGGCTTTCTAGGCTAACTGTCTTGGGGTAAACAGAATAAGTTTGCTCTTTTGGGTTAAGACAAAAGTTGTGTCACTTAACCAGACTTCGATGGATGAGACAGATTCTTGAGTGATTTGTTGCAGATGTTAAAAGTTTTGGGAGCTACATATGAGGGTGGAGACAGCATACTGAATTATTGTGGCTGATTTAGAACTATCTGCGGGGTTATTAATGAAGATACTGAATAGAATAAGACCAAGAACAGACTCTTGGGGGATGCCTGTGGAGACTGAGAAGAAATGGGAGAAGTCTGTGCCATTTTACGGTCTATGACCTGTTAGCAAAACAGCTATTACACCATGCAATGGAAGTTTCATCAAATCCTAGCTAGAGATGAGAGTTTTGGTAGGCGAGTGATGAGACTGTGTCAACGGCTTTGTAAAGGTCTTCCTTCATGCCCTGTAGTATTTATAGTACTAGTGAAATACAGGAGGATTGTACTAGTACTAAGATGGTGACAGAAGCCATGTTGGGAGGGGGAAGGAGGTTATTTTTGGTGTAGTGTTGGGAGCACTGCTACAGTCATCCCGCTCCATAAAGGGGGAGTAACTACAGTCCCTGGGAACGATCGTCCCACTAGTCTGACAAGTCTGGCATGCAAAGCTATGGAGCGCATCATCATGGACCTGTTTATTAAAGATATGAGCAATCTCCAACTAGTTTGGCTTTGTCAAGGGGAGATCCTGCCTGCTGAACCTGGCTGACTTCTTTGAGGCAGTCACCAAGGCTGTGGATGAGGGTTAGGCAGTGCATACAGCCTACCTCAACCTGGCCAAGGCCTTTGATACCATTCCCCACTCAGGTATCATTGATAAAAATCACCAAACTAGGCATCAATCCTTACATCACTAGGTGGGTTTGTAAATTGGCTCACAGACAGGATCCACAGAGTGAAAGTTGCAGATCCCAAGTCAGACTGTTTATCAGTCACGAGTGGAGTCCCACAGGGCTAGGTCCAGGGCCCTCACCTGTTTGGCATCTACTTCTCAGAAGTCCAGGCAACACAGGAGGACTCTGGCTGACCAAGTCTGCTGATGACTGCAAGCTAGGAGTCATTATCAACTCCCCAAGTGATGCAGACATCCTACAAAAGGGCCTCTCTGAGACCAATGACTGGTGTAAGAACCATGGCCTGAAGCTTAACGTCACAAAATGCATCAGCATCCCCTTTGGAAAAAACTCAGTTCCCATGAATTACCACACTGATGGGAGCCCACTGAACACTGAAGGGGCCATAAGAGATCTGGGCACCCAGGTCGACAGCCACATCACCTTTGACCACCACATTGCCACTGTGGTCAGAAAGTCCTTCTACATGGCACATCGTATAAGCAAAGGTTTCGCATCCAGGAAGAAAGAGGTAATCATCCCTCTCTACTCATCCCTCATTAGACCAGTCATCTAATATAATGCCCCATTTGGCATGTACCTGACCAGACACCTACAACAGCTGGAGAAGCCATAAAAGTACCTCACAAAAAGAATCCTAGGCCTTAAACATATGTCCTACATGGACAGACTCAAGAAACTTTAGCTGTTCTCAGTCTCTTATTGTCTACTTAGAGGTGATCTCTACTTGACTTACAAAGCCATGTCCGACCAAGACCTACTTGAACTGCTACACCTAAAGAAATCCCAATCTCTCCCAAGCCACATGCTCCAGAGATCACAACCTCATTACCACAATTAACATAACATGATGGAGAGGCAGGTTCATCTCCCAACCTATACTCTGGAATAGGCTTCCCATTCATGTCAAGCAGAGCACCTCACTGGCCCTCTTCAAAAGAGATCTTGACGAGCGCATGGGTAACAGAAAGTTCATTCCAGTTGCACTACCAGATATGGGTACTGTGAACTAACATCGGGTGGCTGGGCAATTTTTTGGGGCTATGCTTTTAAAGGCTCCAGGGCCATTAACCTAGTACACACTGTGAACATATGCGATCTGGAATTGAATGCATTTTTCGATAATTTTATATGAAGGGGAGGAGATAGCAAGTTCAGTGTTATTTTCTCCTTTGTGTAGTGATTGGCTATAACTACAAGAACAGTCGTTCATCTACCTACTCAATTGAATAAACCACCTGAAACTTCAACAAGGTCTCTATTTCCCCCACATGCACGGTATCTTGAGAGTCTCCTAAAGCTGCTAGCTAACGTGGTTTTATCTAGACGAATTTTTTGTATTTGTTATTCCTGTCACCCTCTGGGTCACATGTGGGATACCAGACTTGACATGAAACTTATGGATTACCTCTGTTTTTCCCCCCCGAACAGTGTCGAGATGTATGCTTCTGTGTCAAGAGTAGTATAAATGGGATAGGCCTTTATAACAAAAGAGACAAAAAATATTATTAAAATCGATCAATAAAAAATGTACTGAACATTTTGTTACCTACTTCTATCCAAGAAAACACTTATGCAAATTCTGTAGAAACAGACACGGCTCTCAACTTCACATACGCGATTCCCAAACTGCTGGGAAAAAAGACAGACTGCAGAAAATTTTCTAACCAGGCTGATTAGGAAGCTCGTGGCACGATAAGAAACACTTTCTTCTTCCGAGTCACTAATCACCTATTTCAAAAATGTACTATACTTAAAATTTCGCTAACTATAATGGATATTTATTTACAACGAATATTTGCTTAAAAATTATGGCAGCTGGTGGTCTTAAATTAAGAACAAGAAACTTTTCCTTAAGTAAAATACACCGTTTTCTTTTTTAATTTCCAAAAAAAGGAAAGGACTAATAAGAAAACAGCGAATTCTACTGCTAAAAAATACTTTAAAACCTTTCTGGTACGTCCATAGAAACAACGAAAACGAGAATCCTAAGCAGGAGTCTCACTCGAGAGGAGGGAGGGGAGGGGGTGCGCGAACACTACCAAAAGCGCAGGCGCCTGTTGAAAAATTATGATTATGCTCGTGGCGGGGTTGCTTCTCCTGGTGCATGGCGGTCTGTCGGCGGAATCCACCCCTTGTTCAGGTTGGTGTCTATCTTTTTTTTCCCAGTTTGCGCTGCTGCGGGAGCGGAGAGAGCTGGGATAGAAAATGGGGTCTAGAAGAAAGCGGGTTGTTAAGAAATGGAAGACTGATGATTTTGTGTTTTATTTTTTGTTAAGAAAAGACGAGATCACTCGGGCCGGCGACACTTCTGGGAAAAGGAGTCGATCACTTTATAGTTTCTCAGCTAGTGGGCCTGCGCCAGGCGGGAGGGAGGCACTGATGAGTCGGGCTTGTTATAGTGTGGTGGTGACCTCTGAATTTCTGGAAGAGAAAGTATAGGTGTTATGTGTTTTGTTTTATGTCGGTGCAAGGGGGCTTATAATTATCTTTATGTTTTGTGAGCTGTTACCACAAAGCTTTGGTGCTGTAAAGTGGGTTAAAACCAATAAATTTCTAAAATGTCAGTAGTATCTTGATATTTACAGAGGGGAGGGGGTTAATCGTAGCATTTTTTTAGGTTATGTTATATTTTTGGGCACCGTTTGTTATTGCCGGAACCCAATCTCTTGGATCCGTGCAAGTTAGGGGTATGTCTTTAGGTGTGGGGTTTCTAACTCGGGCCACATTGTTCAAGTGTATAGATGCTTATTGTTGTACAGTAATTGTGAATGTTGCTTAACGTTAATTTGCCATTACACGCGTTTTCTGTCAAGTGTATAGATGCTTATTGTTGCACAGTAATTGTGAATGTTGCTTAACGTTAACTTACCATTACACGGTTTTCTCTTTGAAGAATATAACTATGATGTCTTTTTTTATTGTTTACACAACGGCTTTGCTTGGCCTTAACAGGGTGATGAAGGTAAAGGTAACTGCACAGTCAAGAAGGTTATTGAAATGGTTAGCTTTTTGCCCTGCTGTTTATTGACTTTATTTGTGAGGATGTTCATTGTGTAGAAAAAAGTGGACCAACATAACAGAAATAATGAGCTTATCTGATGAGGCAGTGGCGACGCATACCTTTGCTTTCCACCTGATTGTTCTAAGGGAGAGTCCAGAACAAGGTCGTTTTCCGTTATCTGTTTGCTGGCTGGATGCCATTGGCATTTGACACGCCAGTAGACTGAACACCATAGTGTATTAGGAATATGCTCTGAAGTGTTTTTGTCCAGGGGTGTCTTTGTAGGCGTTGGTGCAGGATAAAGAATTTTTGTGCTATGGTGCCTTGCCTCCCCACCAAATAAGTTTATTTATTAACTAGGAAAGAGTCCTGATCCAACTAACCTATTTTCAGATTGACTAGGAGTACAGACTCAGTAAAAAGTGTTATAACGCAGTATTTAACCGTGGCTGAAATACTGTAAATGGTGCATGAGCCTGGATTAATTCTGAAGTACAGAATGGATAAACATAGAGATTTGAGTAAGGCAGTAATTGTGGTTTTATTAGAAGTTAGTGAACAGTATAAGAGGTGCATGACGAGGGCTATCTGCCCTAGGGCATTTACAAGCCTAGCCAGAGTGTGTTTGGCTTTTGCCACCCTTTGAATTGAGTTTACTGTGCCCTTTTTTAGGTTAGTTTACTGGGCCTCTGTCTAGTAGTGACACAGACGTAATCCCCGGGGTAAACCTGCGATCTCCCATCCACTCGTCAAGATTCCTCTTGAAGACAGTCTGTGAGGTGCACTGCCTCACATGGACCGGGATTCTATTCCATAGCGAAGGGAGCCTCTGGTTTATGAATCTATCCCTCCAGCATGTCCTATTTATTTCTGTGCTGAGGTTCAAGTCCCTCGAGTGCGTAGCTCTAAGGGATTTGGATTTTCTGACGTGGAGCATGTCAATTAGTTCCGGGTTGGACATAGCTTTATACGTCGGGCATAGATCGCCTCTAAGTAGGCGGTATGCAACTGAGTAGAGCTGGAGTTTCATTAACCGAGCAGCATATGGCATCTGTTTGAGTCCCTTGATCCTCTTTGTGAGGTACTTTTGGGGTCTTTCTAGTTGCTGCAGGTGTTGGGTAAGGTACATCCCAAATGGGGCATTGTATTCTATTATGGGCCTGATGAGGGATGAATAAAGGGGCACTATGACCTCCCTTGATCTAGATGTGAATCCTTTCATGATAAGGTGGGCTATATAGAAGGTCTTTCTAACCACTTTGGCAATGTGGTTGTCAAAGGAGAGATTACTATCAACTTGGGTCCCCAGGTCCCTAATTACTTTTTCCGTACTTAATGGATTACCACCTATGTGGTAATTTGTGGGCACGTTATTTTTGCCAAAGGGTATGACTATACACTTTTTGACGTTTAGCTTTAGGCCGTGGCTCTGGCACCAGTTATCCATCTCTGTGAGACCCGGATGCTTGCGTCAGCTGGAGAGTCAATTATGGTGCCCAGTTTGCAGTCCTCTGTGAACTTGGTCAGCCACAGTCCTCCCGTGTTGGCCTGTACCTCGGAAAAATATATACCGAACAAGAGAGGTCCCAGGACTGAGCCTTGTGGGATGCCACTTGTAACTGGTTTTGAGTCTGACATGGCTCCGGCAATTCTGACCATGTGGGTTCTGTCCTTGAGCCAGTTTGCAACCCATCTTATGACATAGGGGTTTATATTCAAGCTGGAGAGCTTATCTATTATGCCCGAGTGGGGTATTGTGTCGAAAGCTTTTGCGAGGTCCAGGTAGGCAGTGTGGACTACTTTCCCTTCATCAATGGCCTTGGTGACTGTTTCAAAGAAGTCAACCAGGTTCAAGAGGCAGGATCTGCCCTCAACAAATCTGAATTGGGTAGGATCCAGTGTCTGTAGGTCCCCAATATCTTTGCTTATGAGTTCCATGATGATCCTCTCCATAGCTTTGCAGACCAGGCTAGTCAGGCTCATGGGGAGATAGTTTCCAGGGTCCATAGAGGCACCACCTTTGTGGAGTGGGACCACTGTTGCTGTACGCCATTCTTTGGGTACATATCCTGTAGTAAGGCTGAGATTGAACAGCAGCTTTACGCGAGGGTTTAGCTCTTCTTGGAGTTCATGTAGGACGCAACCTGGGACACCGTCTGGTCCCTGAGCATATCTGGGAGTTTCCACCCAGGTTCCAAACATAACCTTGTGCCTTGTTGTGCCTTGATTAAGAGTATATACATGTAAACCAGTTTGTTTTACAAGTGCTAGATATAAGGATAAAAACATTTGATGCCATGAGTATATAACAGTATTTCTGTCTAATGCATTACTCCCTTGAGGCCAGATGTCAGGTTAGTGCTGCCTTGTTATTGTGTGAATGGTTGTATAAATGTAATTGTATTTAAATTGAGTCAAAGTATCAGTTGTGCACCACCTCACAAATACTGCCAAATGTAATGCTTGTGGCATGTTGCAGTATGGTGTTGGCTGTGTTCTATGCTGTTGTATATAAATAATGGTGTACGAGTTGTATTAATTCTTATTTTCTTCCTTTTATATGTGTTTTTCTGCGTAATGTCCGGCACTGTTTTATATGGAATCTTTTTGTAAACTATGTAACTACATGGAGTGTGTGCTTTCTGGTGATGTGAAAAGGTTCTAGATGGAAAAACAGACTCCTGATCAGTCTACTTATCTCAGGAAAACAAATTCCCTGTCTGCACTCCAAGGAAATGAGCTCAGTCTCCCTAGAAATTGAAGGTGCCTTACTTTCTGGAAAGTTGTGCTCAGAAGAAGTAACGGGAGAAAATAGTGTAGACTAACTGACATTATGTAGGTATTTGGGGTCAGAAAGGAATGGAAGTTGTAACAGTCTAGTGGATCTGACCAGGGTATTTAAAAAAGATAGGATGTAAGGGTAGAAAATGCCAAGTCAGCAGTAAGAACAGAAGAGTATTTGGTATATTTGTGGATTTGTGTTAACAGAATTGGGGTAGACTGTGTGAACTGATGGTAATGAAGGAAAAACCGATCCGGTTTAGAATATTTATTGAAAGATTTTCGTGCATGAAGCCATTTCTGGTATAGTCTACATTATTCACCAAACTTTTTCAGTACTATAATGACCCCCTAAAAGTAATTTTCCACAGTGAATCTTTGGCTTTCTCTTTCTTCCTATATCCAATTGGTCTTACACCCTTGGCAGATTACCGTTGTTGCCAATTTGTTCTTTGTAAGCTTATCAGATGAAAGATTACATATCCATGAATCCCATGAAGAACCTAGTTTTCGAGATCATTGAACTGTTGGAAAGCAGGAAGGTGAACTTTGTGTTAAGTGAAATAATTCCATGTATGTCACTAATTTATTTTATGTGTAGGAAAGTGCACTTATTTAATGACTGGTTGAGGCAACTTACTACTGTCTACAAGTTACGCTTACTAACTTATTGGGATGAATGTTTCTATAACTATGGGTTGTTTAGCACTTCTAAACTCTTATGGTGTATTGTTTATTGTGAGCAAAATGATAGAGCACATGGGCTATATTTTGGAAGCAAAGGGATCAGTAAAACAATCTCTCCATAACGAAGGATCTAATACAACTTTAAAAGTGTTACTACTGTGATGTTCGTAGTCTAGGTAATAAATTTAATGAACTTGTTCTAATCCAAGAGAATAATTATAAGTTGGTAGTAATTGTTGAGTCTTGCAATACATCCATTTTTCTTTGAAGCAATTTTATTAAATGAGTGTTAACTTGAGAACAGATGTGGTGGTGTACCTTGTGGACAACAATACAGTTTATTTTTTCCAGATAAAACAAGAACCCACTACAGAATGTATTGTTGTGCAAATAAAGAATGTTTTGATTGTAAATGTTAATGAACCGGGAAAGCCAGCAAAAGTGAACTTGTTAAACAATCAGGTGGCAAGGGTGAAACTGCTACACATGAGTGGAGGAAGCAAGGCGTAAAACACGAGTTTTATTTACAATATAAAAAATAGTAGATGATGCATTCTGATGACGTCCTGACTGTTACAGGATGAAAGTGCTTGATCTACTTTTTTTTGTACTGGAAGTAAACTCCATCGTGTTCTTACGTCTTGATGTCTCTGTTTGCACGCAGTCTCAGCCTTGCCACCTATTTGTTTTGTTTAATTGTAAATGTTGCTGTCTGCTATTGATCACCTAGTATGGATAGTTTAAGACATTATGGTTATTTATGCAAACTAGAATTGTCATAATGTAATAGTTGTAGAAGATTTTAACTACCCTGGAATTTCCTGGGATAGTTTCACTGACATCAGTTTTTGAATATAATTTTATTAACATATCATTACATGGTGTGTCACATACTTTAGATAAAACAAGAAGTGAAAACATTTTGTGTTGTATTACAAGAAACAGTACAGATTTGATTAAAAACATGACTGTGAATATGGCTTTGGGAAATCCGGGTCATAAATCTATAGCTTTTGAACTTTGGCATATTATAAATAGGGATTTAGTTAGAAAATATAAATATGGTCTAATTGATTATGGGAGACTGAAGAACCGCATTCCTAAAATCAACTGGTATGATCAGGTTGCTGCTAATTCCATCTTTAATTCTTATTGGATTTTTGATATGTTGTTAGATGTAGAAAAAACCTTGTCCATAGTCAGTAGTGTGAGATGAGGATAACTCAACAGTGAAGTTAGTTGAGGAAATATATTTGGGGGGGGGGTTGAAAATTCAGCATATATAAAAAAATATCTCTAGTATTTATAATATTTTCAAAGAATTAGACTAAAATTATAACAGAAATAGTGTGAAACTGAATTAATTTGCAGTACATCAAATAAGTATTTAAATTCTGATATATTGATCTCAAATAAGTCTTTAAATTCTGATATATTGATCACAAATACTTTCTCAAACAGTGTGGTGATGTGTGATCCATGGTTAATCACAAATGAGTTTAACAACTTTTTTGTTTAACAATAATAAGGGTTTTATATCAACTGGACATCCTTTTCTAATACCTGTACAAGATGAATGCCCAGATTTTTCTGTAAATGATATCCGACTCTGGCAAAAGTTAACAAAGCCTCTTCCATGGGACCAGGTATTATTTCTGGGATTTTGTTACAAAGTTTGAGCAATACAAGTACCCCAATTTTACATAAGTTGATAAATGAGTTATTAAAAATGCATTTGTACCTGATTTGTGGAAACCTCCCATATACAAAAAAGGGTGGAAGGACTTTTTAGAAAATGATAGACCTATTAGTTTAACATCTTATTTTTTTGTGTTTTTTGAGAGGTGCTTAAAAGCATTGATGAATAATACTGCTACACCGGCTGTTGATCTTGAGCATCCTGGGTTTATAAAGGGGGGATTCGCACTGAGTAATTTTGGTTAACTTCTGTGACCCAATGGTAGAAGTATCAGAGGTGGGTTTCTGCCAGGTAAGTTTTTGAGAAATTACCATTGCCTGTAATATGCAGTTGCGTAAAACAAAGTAATGTAAACTGTTTTATGATGAGATGGATAGTGGAATGGTTAAATAGAACGTAAAATGTGGAATTCAGAAACCGTCTGTGCTGTTAGTTTATTCAGGAGTTCCTAAATGCTCTATCTTGAGATCTGTAGACTCTAAGGTATTTGCTATTCCAAAGAAAAAAGATTTTTGGTTCTGTAAATGTGCTGATAGTTGTAAGATAGGTTTCTTATTGCGGGTGTGCTCCAGTGGTGTAAAGGGATAAAGCCCCAACTGTGACCCAGTTGACCTGGGTTTGATTAGCGGCCTTTGTGACTGAGTGGCAGAGAGGGATGGGTGGATCTGTGGTCACCAGCAGAAATGATCCCCAGTGGAGGCTGGGGACATCGCAAAGTGGATGTGCCTACAAGAGGGGTTTAAGGGTGGCTGAACTGCTGCAGAGGCAGGTCAAAATGCCACACATCTCCATTGAATGTACCCTCCCATGATTAGCCATGGATCTGACAGATTCACAAACATACTGACCCCCGAATGCCTTGTTCCATGACTGGCCCCAGTAATACACCATAAGTCCGGGGGAGGGTTCAGTTGCTGGTAGACATGGTGCAGACTGGTACTGGGATGCTGAGCCAGTAAAAACAATGGATGGAAGGAGCAAAGATTGAATACTTGAATGCATGTATGCAGTTGCTGGGATTTTTGACCCATAGTTTGGATTGCATTTCAGTACTGGGAATGTTACATCAAGTACTTTTTCAACAAGATTGTTAAAAATGGTATACATTTATCTTCAGCTCCACTAGCGGAAGTAGACAAGTGTAAGAATTTAGAAATGTTGATATCTTTAAAATTTTCTTTTACAAATCACACAAATTCCATTTGTACTAGAACCATGACAAAATGGGTTCTATAAATCTTACATTACAAGATGAGCCTTGTACATCAGTATTTTGTGTTTTTAATCAAGGAGTTGCACATTTTGGAAGACGTACAGAGGTAAGTGCAATAGAATTGTTTCAGTTAAGGTCCATGACTAAGAGTAGATGTAGGCATTTAAAGTTTGTTACAGATAAGTACAAGGAAGGTTATACTTTTGTATAGTGTTTTCCATGATCCAGTTATGACAGGTATGTTTAGTATGGGTATTGCCTGTAAGAAGGGGAATTTAAGATGTAATTAAGTTAACTTTAACACTCAAACATGTAAATTGAAATTTGGGTATACCTTTCCCATTTAATAGGATGGCTGCATTATGAAGTAATATACTGTTCAGTATACGATTATCTAGTAGTCTGTTTCATAGGTGGTTACTAGGCTACGTCCACAAGGGCCTTTTTAAATCTAGCCATGCATTCTAAATCTCTGACAAGTTCAGGTACCCTTGATAAGTGTAAGCAGATGCTTGGGAGTTGAAAACATTCCCAAGCAGGGGTCTGGGAGGTGAACCATTTACAAAATGTCCATTGGAGACATAGGTGCCTGCAGTGGTGGTGCTGCGGTAGCATTGTCGCCTCACAGACGTTGCCCGTTCGATTCTGTGTGGCGACATGCGTGAACGGGCGTTACTTTGTTGAAGGTTGTGCGTTAGGCCCGTCAAGCCAGCACGTAAAACTCTACTGCCAATCATTAGCGGACTGGAGTTCTGCTGTGGCGACCCCTAACCAGGAAAAGCCGAAAGACACAAACAAGAGGCATAGGTGCCAAGCCAGGGATAAATTTCCTGTTCCCCAAACAAGAGACATAGGTGCCAAGCCAGGGATAAATTTCCTGTTCCCCAACCAATTGTCCAAGTTGCACTTAATTGGGCTAGGGAGGAACTCTGCTTCACATGGATGGGGAGCCTGTTCCAAGACGCATGGTAGTCTCTGGGATACATAACTGTCTCTCCAGCAGGTCCTATTTATGTCACGGGCAAAGTTTATCTTTAGAATGGGTAACTCCGGTGCTGTTTGTTTTCCTAATAAGCAGGAGGTCTATCCGAGTGAGGGTCTGATAATGCCCTGTATACCATGTATGGCTCTCCCTCAGCCTATAGGAGACAGAATACAGGGATAGGGCCTTGAGGCAGTCTGCATAGGGCATTTTACTTGCATCCTGTATTGTTTTAGTGATGAATCTCTGTGTTCTTTCCATTTTATGCCTGGTTATGTACATACCAAAGGGGGTATTGTACTCAATGGTACTAGGTCTGATGAATGCTGATTATAGTGGAACAATGACTTCTTGGACCTAGATGCCATACCTTTGTTTATAAGATGTTCTTCGTCTTCCCTTGCTGCAGTCCTGACTATTGGGTATAGTCCGCGTCCCAGTCGGCCCGAATACCAGAGACACAGGTTCAAAAACAGATTACTGTTGTGTCCCCGTCCTCTACTGCGCCTAGT